>NC_141544.1:76702774-76882774 GCF_021556685.1 Rattus norvegicus
AACTAACCAACCAACCAAACAAACAAACAAACAAACAACAACTAACCAACCAACCAACTAACCAACCAACCAACTAACCAACCAAACAACTAACCAACCAAACAACCAACCAAACAAACAAACAAAGCACAAGAGACCTCTGAGTAGAAGGCAAAGCCTTTTCCTGGCGAAGCTTAGGGAAGAGTAGAGTTGACACCGTTCCTACTTCTGAAAGAGTTCACTGCCTGCCACCCTAGCATGGTGAAAATAAAGGCTATCAGGTCTGATAAGCTAATCAAAAGTCATGATAAGCCTATTTCAAATGCAGAGGTTTGAGTTAACCTAGCTCGGTGGCTATGCACACGCATTGTTATTAGTGAGACCCTGGTCTTAAGTGTCTTGGAGAACTGGTTAAGTGCTTAGAATCAGCAGGACTGTTAGAACCTGGGTATTCAGACAAAAGGCAAACCTACTGTGTTCCTTCTCTTCAATGACGTTTAAAGACATTACGATATTTTAGAAAATTTCACTGGTTTAGTGTCTTACAAAATACATACCTTTGATGGGGGGCAGGTATCTCTCAGTTTTATTCAACAGTAGTAGAAGTTAGGGCTCAGAAGGCAACCCAGCCGGCTAGCTTGCCACACAAGCTGGTTGGTGGACCTGTGCTGGAATCTCAGAACTCTTGTAAAAACAGCTAGGCATGGAGGCACAAATCTGTGCTTGTAAGGCAGAGATAGGTGAATCTCTGGGGCTTACTTAATGAATTTCAGACCAGGGAGAGACCCTATCAATAAAAGCAAAGTGGACGACGTCTGAAGAATGTCTCTAAGGATATCCTCTAACTCCACGTGCATTCACACACATACATGCCTACCACATTCACATACACCTGCACATACACACATATGCAGAAATAATCCAATGAAGAGCAGCATGGTGAGAAGGTAGACTGAGTTCTTTGATTCTCCCAATCATGAATAGAGACATTCAGGGAAACGACTGTACTGGTGATAAACACGTTACAACTTCTCGTCCTTGTCATTGCTCCCTAAACAATGCTGGCTAGTGGCCAGTGGCAGTATTTACATTTTATCAGGTACTATAAGCAATATAGATATGACTTAAAGTATATGGGAATGTATAAAATAGGATATATGTAAACACTGCACCGTTTTACATAAGGAACTAACTATCTGTGGACTCTGGACACTTCAGAAGTACCCCGGAAGCACTTCTCCAGGAAAACAAGGGATGACTGCATATATGCTGCCGTAGACAGTCAAAAAGAAATGAAAACAATGACAATGGATATTACAGCAAGTTAGACCTCGTGGGAGATCTGTTTGTAAAGTAAAACAAAAAACAAAAACAGAAAACAAAAACAAAAACCCCGGCTGTTTCAAATGCTCCTGAGACCGTTACACTGATTACATCCAGGTTCCCGAACGAAATCTACAAAGAATGACTTTTTGATGAGCTATTAAGGATAGCAATGGCAGAACAGATATATTCTTAATAATACATTGCATCTTTAATGCAAACAGCATTTCCTGCAGCAGCTATGGGAATGAAGCCAACAAGGGAGGAAGGCGGCAACGACCCAGGAAGGTATGATAGCCAGTCTCATCCATGAATCTTTCACTGCAGAATTCACGGAAGAGGGACTGCAGCAAAGATCCTGAGGCTGGGGCTGCACGGCACGTGACAGAAGTCACCAATAATCTGACAAATCTTACACATCACCGCACAGCAAACCATTTGTAAGACCTAGTAATCACTTGAGAAGTGACTGGGAATGTCTTATCCCTGTTGGTGCGCCCAGGTGTTCTTGGGACAGAGGCCTTAGATGTGAAACTTGAAAATCTGCATCACTTTTAGACCAAGAGACAGCTGTTCCCAATTTGTTATTGTCTATTTACCTGTTGGCACGGTACTTCTTATCAGATGAAAATACACCCACACCCGATCCATCACTTCAGGATAGAGAACGATGCTAAAAGGACAATAAAGAGCAATTGCTTTTGAAAAGAAATATGTTATGGAGAAATATGTTGAATTTGGATTCTTGGATGTATCTTGGATTAGGTGATTTTTGTCCACATTAAGACTTTTATAGATGCACTTTTTTTTTAATTCTGGCACAATCTTTTAAGTGGTTTATTTACTCTTTGGATTAGAATATAAAAATGCAACGACTTTTAATTAAGTTGAAGGATAAATAAATAATTTATAGGGAAATTTACTCACTAAAGTTCCACAGGAAACTTTGCAAGACTGATTCCTAGGACTGAGATCTGGAGGCTCAAGTTTGGGGGGGGGGTGAACTGGTGGCACCTATCTTTATCTGAATGAAACCAGTGAGTTTGTGAAAGTATTCATCCAGGAGGGTCACCATAACAGACCAGTGTGGAAGGAGATGGCGTCAACGGCCCAAACTTAGTTCTCGCCATCCTGAAAGCTATAACTCCAGAATGCAGATGGACCGGTTGTTCCAAGATGTCACTGCTAAGCTTGCACATCATCTCTTTCCTTACTGATCCTCAAGTGACTTTTGCCTGGTGTTCTAGCCTATGATCTCACTCAGTCTTAATTACCTATCCAAATATAGTAACAGTTATGTATGAATTTGGGGTCAGGCAAGGACAATGAGTTCAGGTCTCTGACTTTGACAGCTATAAAACCAAAGGCGAAATAAACTGGCCTTAGAAGCAGACTTGCAACATTGTTACAATGTTCAGCAAATGTTTCTAAATGGAATGGTAACATCACACTTAACCAATTTATTATTGTTATTCCAATGAATTAAAACAATGTTTTGTTTGTTAAGTCAAAAAAAGAAAAAAGGAATGAAGGAACGAAGGAACGAAGGGAAGATGGAAGAGGAGGAAGTCCTCCATAGTACAATGTATGAGGCACTAGGCTTAGATCCCAGTACCATACATGCACACATACACACTGTATCGGTTTGAATAAAAATGCCCCCCATAGGCCTAAAGGGAGTGAATGACACTATTAGGAGGTGTGGCCATGTTGGAGTAGGTGTGACTTTGTTGGAGGAAGTGTGTCACAGGAAGCGGAATTTGAGGACTCAGATGCTCAAGCCAGGCCCAGTATCTTACTCTCTTTCTGCTGTCTACCAGTCTGGGTGTAGAACTCTCAGTTACTTCCCAGCACCGTGTCTCCCTGTGTGCCACAATGCTTCCTGCCATGATGACATGGACTAAACCTCTGTAAGCCAGTCCCAAGGAAATGCTTTCCTTTATAAGAGATGCTGTGGTCATGGTATCTATTCACAGCAGTAGAAACCTTAACTAAGACATATACAAGCATAAAAAGTGTTTTAAAAATAGCCATTGATTTAACTCTTCGTGTCCTTTCCTGATGGGGTGTACTATAACATATAACTAGCCCATAGTTACCCCCATAGGTGGGGGTAAATAACTAGAACCTTAAAGATCACTAACTACAGAAAATAAAATCTCACACTTAGGCCAAAAAGACTCCTTAAATACAGTATTTTTATGGTTAGTTAATCAAATGTACAAAGACATTTCAACTAATCATTAAGACTAGCCATGACAAGATTCTTTGATCGGCATCTTTGGGGAAAATATGTATCCAACATTTATACATTTATTGATGTATCTAGTGCACTATCTCTTTCTAAAGGTCAAAAGTACCTCAAGACACATACAAATCCTTCTAAGTTATTTTTGGAAATTATTTTTTGTTGGTTGTATAAATTTTCACAGTATACTCATAAAACCACGATACCACCTATTCACGATGAGGGTGGCAGGAAAATGTAGTTGGATAAAGAGTAGAACCTCGGAGGATTTTTAAATGTCACGAGACACAGGATGTGCTCATTCCTTAAGTTGCACGTTTTTGGTGAGCTACAACAAATAGCACTTCATTTTATGCCAGCGACCATTCCTCTGCCACCCCCAGACACACATTCCCCCTCCCACATTACAATTCGTAACTGTAGCAAAATTACACTTAGGAAGTAACAGCAAAAATGTTATGATGGGGGGGTCACCATGGCATGAGGAACTGAATTAAAGGGTGGCAGCTTTAGGAAGCTTGAGAACCACGGAGCTAGAGGGGAAGAAAGATTTGGAGAAAACCAGTCAGTACCTTTCGTCTACTTGGCCACAGCAATTACTTCAGAGCAGGCATCTGACCAAAGTAAGCCAACAAGAGCTAAGGAAACCCGATTCTGAGATTGTACCTACCCATGGAGAAAGCTGCCCCCCTGTGCTGTTTATTGATCTGCGTCCTGTCTGCTCGAGTTTGGATCTACAGAATACCTTTGCCCGGGCCCTGAAGAGACCGAGGCAGAACATGCAGTCAAGAGCATCATCAGAGCACCTGCTTTGACCCTTGACCTTTGAGGCTCTTTGCTTTGTTTTCTTTTAGACACAATTGAAAAATTTGTAACAATTGTTACTGATGACAGCTTGATCATCAGACCACGGTTATTATTATATCATTTTTAAGACAACAAGATGCCATAAACACTTTGGCTAATCCTTTAAGCATAATGTTTGTCAGGGTTCTGAATTCACAATGTGGAAGAGGGGGACAGAGCTTTCCCACACATTGGCAAAGGAGTTCTGCCCACGACCTTTTGCTCCTCCTCCACTACCCAGCCTGCTGTAGACACGGACCTGCTGGATTTAATACACCTGCTACAGGACTCGCTAATGTATTAAACCTAATCATGCTCACCTCAGCTAAGGGGAAACTTCCTGGCTTGCTGAAAGGCGGGGGCTTTGGTGGCTCCTGTGGGCTGGAGCTGCTGCTGGAAGTTAACAAAACCTCAGAGATCTGAATAAAACTTCTAGTAGGTTCTTATTCTTGTATGTAGGTTAAAAAAATGTCCCTGGCTTCACCTCATTGACATCAGAGCGGTTTCATCCAGCAACTGATGGAATCAGAAGCAGAGATCCACTATGGAAGACAGGAAGGAAGGGTAAGTAGGAGCCAGAGGAGTCAAGGACACCACAAGAAAACCCACATAGTCAACTGGGACCATAGGGGCTCACAGAGACTAAACCAACAATCATGGAGCCAACATGGGTCTGACCTGGGTTCTCTCCATATACATTATAGCTGTTAGCCTGGTGTTGTTATGGGACTCCTGGCAGTGGGAGCTGCTCATCCCTGAGTCTTTCACCTGCTTTGAGACCCCTCTTCTCCTACTGGTCCAGCATTAATAAGGGGATGTGGTTAGTCTTACTGCAACTTGACATGGCATGTTTGGTTGATATCCCTGGGAGACCTGACTCTTTCTGAAGGAGAACAGAAGAAGAAGGAGGAAGAGGAAGAGGAGAAGGAGGAGGAGGGGGAGGAGGAGGGGGAGGAAGAAGAAGAAGAAGAAGAAGAAGAAGAAGAAGAAGAAGAAGAAGAAGAAGAAGAAGAAGAAGAAAAGAAGAAGAAGAAGAAGAAGAGGAAGAGGAAGAAGAAGGAGAAGGAGAAGGAGAAGGAGAAGAAGAAGGAGAAGGAGAAGAAGAGAACAGAAGAAGGGTGGAGGATTGGGGGAGAGGAGAGTGAAAGGGAGGGACTGGGAGGAGAGAAGGGAGAGGAAACTGAGGCTGAGATGTAATATTTGAGAGAAGAATTTTTTTTAAAAAAATCACTGCAATATATAATGTTACTGTATATGGTAGAAGAGTGAATATGTCAAAGATGTGATCAGCGTTTGAGCAGAGGAGGATTATCCAGAAGGGCTCTATCCTTAAAGGGGCAGAGCAGTGTACACAGATAAAAGAGACGAGAAACACAGGGAACAAGGTGACATGAAGAGAAAAACGGAAGATGGCGGGTTTCAACCCAAGCCAAGAAACATCAGGGAGTGCCAAGCACCAAAAGCCGTGTGAGCAAAGAACAAGTTCTTCCTGCAGGGAAGCGAGCCTGAATGACATTGCGGTGGTTTGGAGCTTCTGGTCTTTAGCTTTGTGTAAGACTGGATGTCTCCTCTTTTGAGCCAACAAGGTATGGTAGCTCTAGGAAACCAACGTCAGACATAATGTTGTGAGACAGTCTCTGTCTCTGTCTCTCTGACTCTGTCTCATTGTATTTCTCTCTTTCTGACTTTCTGTCTTTGACACACCCACACACCCACACACAGAGACATACACACACTCACACACACACACAGACATACACACCCTCACACACACACACACACACATACCACAATCACACCCACCCTTCCACCACCCCCCAACCCCTCCAACATACACAGACACACACACACTCTCACACCACACACACACACACACACACACAGACACACAGACATATACATACACACATACACAGACACACACACACAAACAGACACACACACACACAGATACACACACACCCTCACACCACACCCACACACACACACACACCCTCACACCACACACACACACACACACACAGACACACACAGACATACACACACACACACACACACACACACACACACACACACCCCTCTCGGTTTATGGTGCTGTTTTGGTTTTTCCATATGGCTATAAAGGAGGCTGATTTGCAGCTCAATTCACATCTCTGCCTTACCGTCCTAGATAGAAGCTTCTATTCTTCTAAGGCCCAAGGATCCACCCAGGGAAAGATTCTGGTGATCCCCACTACTCCCTGTGCTCACTCCTTGGACAAAATGTTCTGCCAAGAGGGAGGTTGGGCAGTGCTTGGTCTTGACACCATTCTATTGCAGGCTGCCCATTCTTATCAATAGCTTCACAGTTCACATGCAGTGGAGAAAGGTTTCCAAAGAAGGGACCCAGACAACTAAATATCCCCCTCCCCAAAGCAGTAGGCTTAAAGCCTGAGCACTTTCCCACACTAAGGACACCTTAAAGACACACATCTGGTGCTGTGAGCCTAGTCAAAACCTGGGGAGGTCATAGGTCATACTGGGGAAGCTACCACTTTTGTTTTGCTGAGTGGAAATGTGTTCCCACAGTTACTTTCTCAATAGTTATGTTTATGCTATTGAGAGGGCTGCCATAGCTTTGGTCAGAGGAACTCCCTTTTACAATGTGGCAGTGGGAAATATAGAGACCCAGAACTGGTCCAAGTGATAAGAAAGATCACCTGCAGACCGCTCAGTCGTTGCCAGATATCCAGATCGCTCCTTCACAAGACTCCGAAAACCCTGCAGCAGATGGGGTATAAAGGATGCTCCAGTCAGAGGATGGGGCAGAGTGGGGTGAAGTACGACAGCACCACTGTGTACCTGGTATCACAGAAGCTGGGATGTTAGCAGCCTAAGGCTTGCACAAACTGGCTCAGTTAACGACCTGCCCTGGTATGTGTGAGGCAGGGGTGGGAGGACAGGCCTGCCCACTCCGTGAGGACTGGGCAGGCCTCCATACGTAGATAATGTTGGCTAAGGGGAAAAGCTCACAAAGCCATGACTGCCCTAGAGAAGTTAATAGCCAACGGGAGAGGGGGAGATATTTTCTTCAACAGTAGGGAGCTTATGCTTTAGTAAATAAACCCTAAACATGAGTTATATTTATATACTTATTTATTTTACCTATTTTTTTTAATGTATGTGAGCAGGTCAGAAGAGGGTGTCAGATCCCATTACAGATGGTTGTGAGCCACCATGTGGTTGCTGGGAATTGAACTCAGGACCTCTGGAAGAGCAGGCTGTGCCCTTAACCACTGAGCCATCTCTCTAGTCCCTAACCAGGAGTTTATGAGAATCCCTAATAAAATGCAGCGTGTCACCAAAGCAAAAACAAACAACCCTGCCACCCCTTCTCACCCCTAAAAGGCATGAAGAGAAAGAAGAGTAACTGGGGCAAAGGTGAGGAGCAGGCATGGGTGAGGAGCAAGAAAGGTAAGGCTAGGTGAATATGCTTTAAAAATGTTATGTTCATTACAAAATATCACAATGGAGCCCATTGTTATGTATAATTAATGTGCATGCACGTGTATGTATATGTATATGTGTATGTGTATATGTATATGATGTATATGATGATGTATATGATGTATATGATGTATATGATGTATATGATGTATATGATGTATATGATGTATATGTATATGATGTATATGTATATGTATATGTATATGTATATGTGTATGTGTATGTGTATGTGTATGTGTATGTGTATGTATATGTATATGTATATGTATATGTATATGTATATGTATATGTATATGTATATGTATATGTATATGTATATGTATATGTATATGTATAGAAAAAGAAACCAAAGCCCTCATCCTGAGTGCAGGGAAGATGTCTTCTCCAGAGCAGCTGTAAGCAATGGACTTTACAATTCAGGCACAGGCTGTAAAGATTGTTTGTTTGATCAAAATGGCTGTCTGGTCCTAAAGGCTGCTGTTTGACTGGGCTGTCCTGGGCCTGTTGAGAGGTAGTTCAGTGGCACCTGATGGTCTCTGGCCGTATCTTCTCTTCTGGTGAGGTTTCCGTGGTCAGGGGCCCATGGCTGAGTGATCCTTTTCTTCACTCTCTAGCAGCTAGCTTTTCTTCTCTTCCTTCACCCCGACTTTATTTAGCCTCTGTCCTCTAATATGGTGGTTCTCAGCCTTTGGGTTGTGACCCTTTTGGGGTCGCACATCAGATATTTTCCATATCAGGCATTTACATTATGATCCTTAACAGTAACAAAGTCATCGTTGTGAAGTAGCAATGGAAATAATTTTATGGTTGGGGGTCACCACAACGCGAAGAACTGTATTAAAGGGTCGCAGTGTTAGGAAGGTTGAAAACCGTTGTTAATATCTTCTTTTTCTCCTCTTTTCCATTCTTACTCTTGGAGGAAGAAGCAGGATGTTAATATGCCAGCCTCAGGCTCCGTAGAAAGCAATTTATTCTATTTTTCCCCATTGAAAAGAAAATGTCTTCTCTTGCCTAGATCTGGTGAAAGAGTCTCTTATCGGCATAATCACCGACACTTATCATAAAACCTCACTGACTGACAGGCGATCAGGGTCTGTACAACTCCCCAGGAGTGAACAGGCACATGAGCAATGGTGGGGCTTCTGTCCCATTCTTGGGTGTCACTTAGAATTCACCACTGAAACCTTGAAATAGATGAGAATAGATCCGGTTACTCGGAGAAACCGACCTGTGCACATGGGCCATCCATCCCAAGAACCCAGCCCATTAAGAACGTGTGGGCGGGGCAGAAAATGCTCATTCTTAGCAGCCTTTCTCGGTGGACAATAATCCTGAGTCAAGCTGCAGAGTGAGCCTTTCAGGTAGTGGCCTTCTCCAGCTGGGGTCCGCCCTGCCAGGTCTCTTCTCCCTCCGCTAACCTTTTAGTCACTCCAGAGAAGGCTCTCTTTTACATTGCTGCCAATAGCTGTGAATTAATGCAGGGCTGAAGAAATATTTTTGCGGGAGATACTCTCTCTCTCTCTCTCTCTCTCTCTCTCTCTCTCTCTTATCCACGCACGCGTGCACACACACACACACACACACACACACACACACACACACACGGTGTGGAAATATGCTACTCTACGTTGAATGAAAATCTGTATATCTGATTGGATGTATCCTCGGGGTTCTCCCCAGGATATCCACAGATTCGGTGGTTTTCTGGGAGAATTCACTGGTTTAAGACTGTGTCTAACCACAGCGAGGTGACGCAAAGCAAAGTCAGGAGAGGGAACAGTGCTGGGGACAAAGGACAGGAAACTGGGTGTAAATGCCTGAGAACCCTTGGAATCCTGTGGGAGGCATTTTTAGTAACACATAGATAAGCTTTTTGGAGTCTCGGTTCTCAAAGGAGCTGATCATTAGTCACCTCCTATCTGCCACATGCCAGAAATTCGGACGTCTTGAAAGACGTTAAGTGTTGTGGGGTCGGGTAGGAATTTGAATGCCCAATTGGTCGCCAGTTGGTGGTGCTGTTTGGGAAAAGCTTAAAAGGTGTGGTCATGTTGGAGTAAGAGTCCCTGGAGGTGGGTTTGGAGAGTTCGAAGGCTGACGCCATTACAAGTGTGCGCTCTGCTTCCTGCTTGTGACTCAAGATGTGAGCCATCCAGCCGGCTTCTGCTCCATGTCTGCTGTTTGTCGCCATGCTCCCTGCTATGACACTCTTACCCATCAGGGACAACAAGCCAAATACACTTCTCCTCCTAGGAGTTGCCCTGGTTGTGGCATTTTATCCCAGCAGTAGAAAAGGAACGAATGTAGGCACATGTGAGGTGTGTGTCGATTCTGGGATCCTAGCTATAAATGATTTCTCTGTGGTCAAAGCTAATAGATTTAGATTGAACAAAACTGAGACCGGAAGGGCACGGAGTCTGACCAATCGGGAAGGTGCTCTGTGGGAGGATGAAAACCGGCTCAGTTCTCCCTCTTTGTAAGAATGAGTATTACACAGATACACAGAAGTGAGCGTCTAAAGCTCAGACCGAGTGAGAACGGTGCTGCTGTCCCGGATCCCGTCGGAAGAAGCCCACGAAAGCTGCTATGTTCTTCAACCTCGAATGCTACCTTAAGACATGCCGAGATCTCCTTGCTTATGGTCCTCGAGTTGCCGTCCAGTGAGCACATTCCCTTCGCTAACACAGCTGTATCTCTCCCAGGAAGCCTGGAAGAGTCTGCTAATGCAGCAGTAAATGTTCCCTTCACTGAGGGACTTGGAAACTGAAGTGAGATTAGTTCTACTAGAGGGCACCCGAGGAAGTTCTGGAACATCCTATCCCGTATAAACCGGAAAACATAAGCTGGTTTAAGAAGAGCTGTACAGTGTCTGAGTAACTGAATCATGAGGAGTGACATAGAGAAAAGTCACCATGTCTATCTAGAGATAGATAAGATAGATAGGTAGATAGATAAGTAGGTAGATGATAGATAGATTAGATAGATAGATAGATAGATAGATAGATAGATAGATAGATGGATATAGGGTGAAGTGTTGATTTCTTAATTGGGGAAAGGGAAAAAGGATTTTACCCCTTAGGGGAACTGGATTTTGATAACTAAAATTCAAGATTTGGCATCTGTGCTGTCTAGTTTTATGTCAAGTTGACACAAGATAGAGTCATTTGGGAAGAGGGAACTTCCACTGAGAAAATTCCCTGACCAGAATGACCTGTGGACAAGACTGGTACATATTCTTTTTTTTCTTTTTTCTTTTTAAAAGATTTATTTATTTATTTAATGTATATGAGCACACCGTAGCTGTCTTCAGACTCACCAGAAGAGGGCATCGGATCCCATTACAGATGGTTGTGAGCCACCAAGTGGTTGCTGGGAATTGAACTCAGGACCTCTGGAAGAGCAATCAATGCTCTTAACCTCTGAGCCATCTCTCCAGCCCCTGGTACATATTCTTAATTAGTGATTGATGTAGGTGGACCCAGCCCATTGTGGGTGGTGCCACTCCTGGACAAGCGGTCTTGGGGTTATGTAAGAAGGCAGGCTGAGCAAGCTTTGGGAAGGAAGCCAGTAAGCAGCACCCCTCCATGGCCTGTGCCCTAGTTCCTGTCTCCGGATCCCTGCCCCGACTTCTGCCAGTGATGGATATAGAATGGAACTGCATAAAGAAATAAATCATCTTCTCTCCAAGTTGGTTTTGGTCACAGCATTTGATCACAGCAATAGAAACACCGAGTAAGACAGGAATGATAAGCATTTTTTTCTTATGGAAAACCTATTGGTTCGAAGTGTGGTTTTTTTTGACGTTCATGATGAAGCTCTGATCCAGTGTACCTCAGAATGTTACTGTGTTTGCCTTAGAGAAGTGGTCAAGCTAAAATGAAATTGTCAGGGGTTCTAACTCAATTTAATGTCTCCCCTGGTTCTAAGGGGACATTTGGATATGTGGAGACACCAAACTGTATGCCTTCAGAGAGAAGGCTATGCAAGGACACAGCCGGTGGATTGCTGCCTCAGAGAAGCTCAATCTGCTAACCTCTTTATTTTGGACTTTTTTTTTTGTCATTTAAGCTACCAAGTCTGTGACATTTTGCTGTAGTAGACCTACTAAACTCTTACACAGGTTATTTTTGAAACCCATACACTAAGAATTGACTTCTTTGCTATTTATACTATGGGATGGAAATCTCTGGAAGGTTTGCAGCTTTGGGGCTGTCTGGTGTATTTCCCATGGTTTCTGGGAAGACACAGGATAGTAGCTAATGCTTTTCATGTGGATACATGGTTTGATACAACAGGAAGAACACAGGCTTTGTGTGCACATTTAGGTCTGCCATGCACTGTGAAGATGCATTGTGGTTGTAAGGACCTTAATATCTCTGAACCCCAGTTTGCTCAGTTATGTGACACAGATAATCTACCTGTACATGACATCAACTTATATATCTCAGGTTACATGTATAAAGTCCCTGTTCAGGGCCTGGCACATCATAGCAGGTATAGACACAATTCTCTTTATTATTTCTGAGGAGGAATATCTTGACCTTACGTCCTTTAGAAAGGCTGTTGTCAGCTTCTTTTCTGCATTAAAGGTAAGGAAGCTATTTTAAAAATAGGTTTTTAGCCTCATGCAATGAAACTCCGGTGTCTTGGTGGTGACAGGGGCAAACATCTAGTATTCACAATGCTTGTTAGCTAGAAGTGTTCTCCAAAGACTGTCAGTGGCCGAGATTACAGTGTCAATGTTCTTTGTCCTCCAATCTATTTCCCACTTCTATTGTAGTTCGTCCAGAGGACCCTGGATGTCTCATACATGCTTTTTATACTGACCTTTTAAAAAACAAATGGGTGTGTTTTACTGTTTTCTAGAATGTCAATGATGTGTGTGTATGTATGTGTGTCTGTGTGTTTGGGAGTGTGTGTATATGTGTGCATGGGCACTCGCCCTCCCATGCATGTGTCATCTACGTGTTTATGTGTGCCCATGGTTTTTAAATCAAGGAATCACCAGTTGTTCCAGAATAAGAGGTACACAATGAGAGGTACACATTTGGCCTCTGCTGTCCCTAGGGAGAACACTGGAACGATAGCGATAGAGAGATGCAGAAAGACTGAGGGGTGAGACAGGGAGGGTACACACAGATAAACGGATAAAGAGGAGCCAGGTCTAGGCGAGCCAAGAGGGCTGGATTTAAGGAGAGAGGAGGTAGGTCCTGAAGAGAGTGAGATTGGCAAAGAGGTAGGAGGGACCAGCTCTTGGGGCCCACATAGGCAACAGGTTACCCAGGGTCAGGAGGACTGGGAACTCTTCTTTGGGGGTAGGCAAGAGGAACAAGAGTTAGGATATTTAAGTCAGTTTAGAGGAAGAGGGTGTCAAGTTGAGGTGTTCTTGTCTGGTGAATTATTTTCATGGGAAGGAAAGCTGGGATGGAGGGGCAAGCCAGAGAGGAAGATGGAGGGACTACATGGACCAGTAAATTAGGTCATTATGATTAAGGTCATTAAAGGGGGACCAGTGAAGTCATGGCAGGTCAGGACTGAGGTTGAAAGAAAATGGATATATAGAGACAGTTATGTTACCAAAGTGATTTTTTTAAGAGCAATGCAAAGAAGTATTATAGGGTTTTTTTTTTTTTTAATGTAGGCAGAAAGATCCTAAGAGCCAAACGACCAGAGAGTTTGCTGTGATATGGTGTCTCCTAGTAATGTTAGAAGTGACACCCATAAAGGCTCATTAACATGGCTGCCCAAATGTGACCTGAGCAAGGATGACAGCAATGAACATGTCAAAGTGGACAGGGGAAGGGCCCTGAGTCTTCAACCCTACAAAGGACTGAGGGAAGCTAGGACTGAGAGGCGGTTTGCCCCAAGGAAGAGCACACCAGCTGGTGGTCCGGTGGCAAACGGTCGGCTCTGAAAGCACACTCAGAAGTAATGTTACACAGACAGAGCAGCTCGTACTTAGGAATACATGTGTATAGACATACATGCATGCATGCAATGACTGTTAGTGAGAGAGAGGCCATGCATTTGAAGGAGAGTGGGGAGAGGTACATGGGAAGGCTTGGTGGGAGGAAAAGGAGGGGAGAGATGTCACAATTATAATCTCAAAGTTAAATCAGAAAGTAAGTTTGGGGGTTGGGGATTTAGCTCAGTGGTAGAGCACTTGCCTAGCAAGTGCAAGACCCTGGGTTCGGTCCCCAACTCCGAAAAAAAGAAAAAAAAAGATGGATCTTTCTTAATTCCAGGCCAGCCAGGAAATATAGTGAGACTCTATGTAAACAAGAGAAAAAAAGTGAAAAGAGAAAAGAGTAAAAAGAGATTTCCTTTTTTTAAAATAGTAGATAAAAAACAATGGTAATGGCTTTGAAGGCAATATCCTCCCTGAACAAAGGAAGCTTGGGGACTCCACTGGGACGTCTGTATCTACTCAGACACATTTTGAACCATGCCTAGCGCAAGGTCGTGGACGGGAACGTGTCCATGGTCGTCAGGAATACTTTGGGGGATGTCTAGCTCGCTTACACTTGTTCTAAAGATGGCGGGCCTGAGTGCCTGCGAGCATGCTCAGTTTTCTCCGAAATATTTTAGTTGAAATGAAAGAAAGGCACACTGAAGGGGTATCATGAAGGAGTTTCCCCATAAAAATGTCTGTTTCACTTACTGGTTAGCAGGGCAATGAGACCAGCGAAGGATGCCAAATGGGGTCCCCTTGAGGGTATACTTACCGAAGCCTTTATAAAAAGGGAACCGTCAGTACTACTGGTCTCATCTGTGTGAACGCAGCTGGCTCACTGTGATGCTCTGACCTCTGATGTGAAGGGGGTACTGGAAGGCTGTAGGAGGTCCTTCATACTCGGTTCCTGTGACGGCATCCAAGAAAAGCTTCTGGAGATGATCCGTGGATCTGGTTTCTGTGATTTAACGCACTTCCGAGCGGAAAGCTCCTAGCGTCCCCCTGGGAGACAGGCAGCCCCCAGGTTGGGCCCCACTCAGTAGGGCTTCCCTTCCCGATACCCCTGGATCCAGATAACCCTGGCCTCTCCCTTTCGTTCTCCGTGTCTGGAGAGTGCAGCTGCTTCCTGCAATTTTCAGTATGGGCCAACCTTCTCCTGATAACCAATATGTGCTTAGTCAGTTTGTTAAGTTAACGTCTTCCTGAAAAGTCAGTTACGGCTTCCGTTTTTCTCTTTTTCCCTTTTTAAAAGTTAAACCCTGGTCA
This sequence comes from Rattus norvegicus, assembly GCF_021556685.1. Taxonomy (NCBI): domain Eukaryota; kingdom Metazoa; phylum Chordata; class Mammalia; order Rodentia; family Muridae; genus Rattus; species Rattus norvegicus. Next base: position 76,717,873 of record NC_141544.1, read on the forward strand.
TAGTATCTCTTAATTTTCAGGGCTGCCATAATCAAGTGTCACAAACTGGGTGGCTTAAGCTGCAGGCCTCCGTGCCTCAGCTCTGGAGGGCAGAAGTCGGAAATGAAGGTGCCCACAGGGCTGACTTCTCTGAGGTTTGTAAGGGAGGAGGAGTATGGCACAGGCCAGAGTCTTTGCTTTTTGATGACCATTTCCTTCCTGGATTTAGTCACACAGTCTTTATAACTGGATCTCTCTAGATTTCCCGGTTTTGGAAGGAAAACAGCCACATTGGATTAGCACTTTATTTCAGTTCAAATTGATTACCTCCATAAAATAAGGTTGCATGCTGAGCTAGAGTGACTTGGGGTCTTGAACATATAAACATGTAGGGGTGGGTCTGATGCTAAGATCCTGTTCTCCAATTGGTTCTTGATCTACCAGTAAAGAATCCACAGGCCAATCGCTGGGCGGAAAGAATAGGCGGGACTTCTGGGTTCTGCAGGCAAGCAGACACAAGACAGGAAAGAAGTGGAGAGGAGGGGAGGGAAGAAGAGGAGGGGAGGGAAAAAGAGGAGGGGAGGGAAAAAGAGGAGGGGAGGGGAGGAGAGGAGAGAGATTTCCTCAAGCTTCTGAGGGAGAATGTGAGATTTCGGATGGAGTGGCCACAAGCACTCCTACAGACAGACAGGTGGTTGGAGGTGTTTAGCTGGGAATAGATTTAATTGAACAACTGAAATATTGATAAGGGCAAGCTTCTCCAGATAGGAGATAAGTAGTGCCCAGCAATTGTGCCAAAAGTTGTTCAATTGAAGTAGAACAACTGTGTGTGTCTATGTTTTTTAATCCATGGATTCAAGGGAATCCGGGTGGGGGCTGGTAGTGCAGCGGGGGGGGGGGGGGGGGGCGGGCTTAGGTGAAGTAGCAAAGCTACACGCAACATAAACACTGGGGGCTGGGAACTGATAGTGAGGACATACTATGTGTCGGTCACCCTCATCCTGGTGAACAGCAGTGAGAAAGAACACTGCTTAAATCTTAGTCAGCCTGCTCTTGGGTCCTTAGCAAGGTTACCAAATCTCTCCAAGGGTTTTTTGTTTTTTGTTTTTTTGTTTTTTTTTTAAGTTTCTATGAAATGAGCAGTGTAATTCCTATTTTAAAGACCAGACCCTAGAAAGAAACCTATTTCTCCATTTCTCCTTTCTCTTCCATAGCTCATTCTATGTTTCTCACTTTATTTTAGAAGAGATGGTGGAGTCTGTCTGCTCATAACTCACCCTGGGAACTGAAAACTGAATGACTGTTGCCACTAGGTCTGGCACCTCAGTGCTCCAAGATATCTGCTGGATATCTTAATTCTCAGTCAGCAAAGCGTCTCACCCACTTTGCTCCATCCCATATCATACTGGCAAAGGCCTCTCTCTGAGCCTGGCAGCAATCTCTCTACCTACCTAGTTCCCAAGGCAGGTCTCCATGCCAGAAACACACATCCCAACTCCGTGGTGGCCCAGACCAGCTGCCCCACACTCCATTACACTTAAATCTACACATGAAAGACCACACAACACAATAACCGTAGATCCAATTGGTAAGATAAGCCCACCTAAACATACAACACCCAGTAGCATCCATCCCTTAATAACATTAATAACAACCTGTAAATACACAGAGCGGAAGTTTTTTTCTTTTCTTTTTTCAGAGCTGGGGACCGAACTCAGGGCCTTGAGCTTGCTAGGCAAGCGCTCTACCGCTGAGCTAAATCCCCAACCCCCACAGAGAGGAATCTTAACATCACCTGCTATGACTTCTCTCCCTCTCCCTCCTGTCTCTTCCGGTATCCTCCTCTTCCTTCAAACTTCTCTCCCGCCCATCCTTCCTCTCCTCCAATGACAGGCCTCCTTCTATCCTGTACCTGCCCCTCACCTGTATTTTACAAATTCAATGGGGAGAAGGTTCTGGTAAAGTCACCTGAGTCCTGAGTATGGGACTAGGCAGCCGTCCTTGGAGCAGCGGAATTAGCATCAAAATACAGATAACTCCAGGGCGAACCACAACAAAAGATTGGTCCCTGGGAATCCACACCTCCATTGGAGTTCTCTTAAACCTTTGCTCTTTTGTTCTTTGCTCTTTTGCCTTTGTTCACCAGAACTCATTTCTCCCGTCCTTTTGTCCTTTTGTCACAGTCTCTGCTACAGAAGCCCACGTTCCCAAGCAAGTCTCAGCCAAGTTTCTCGACATCGGCCACACCCCTGCTTCTTGGTGGACAGAGTGCTTTTCCACATACTACTTTGTTAAGAAAGACTGGTTCCGGGGCTGGGGATTTAGCTCAGTGGTAGAGCCCTTACCTAGGAAGCGCAAGGCCCTGGGTTCGGTCCCCAGCTCCGGAAAAAAAAGAACCAAAAAAAAAAAAAAAAAAAAAAAAAAAGAAAAGAAAGAAAGACTGGTTCCTGGCGTCGGACAAGCTGGGAGTTGCTTAGAATATAAGGGTTTGCCTGCGAGCAGCACTAAGTACAGTCTTCGGAACATTCAACATTTGGAAACAGAAGAACATTGTTTAAAGGAGATTTTGAATAGCTTCCATTATGTATGGGTCTAGTGAGTGGCCTCCGTAAACCTGCATTTTATATTCAGAAAAGAAATAGGTTTGCTTGATTGTTTTTTAAAGTAGGAAGGGAACTTTTAAAAACAGGGTTATTTATTTATTTATTTATTTATTTATTTATTTATTTATTTATTTATTTATTTATGACAGAATGTTGAGATCTCCTGCCTTCTCACTGCTGGAATTACAGGCACAGGCTACTGTCCAGGTCTCCAACTAAACCCAGGACTCACCTGAGGATCTTGCTAAGTGCGGGTTCTAGTTCCCAGGGTCTCCAACGGCTTGAGATTCTGCCACATTGAATGGCATCACATTTCTGAGACCTCAGGTTTGTTTGACGTTCTCCAGCAGGGCATCACTTAGAAGTATCCAGAAGACTTCAACAGAGAGCGGGGCCCGGCTCCCAGCAGGCAGACCTTCTGACTTAATAGGTCTGAGGTAAAACCCAGGCATTACCATCTCTTTTTAATGCACCGGAGTGGTTCTAGAGTGTAGCCTGGACCGGAAAGCGATGCGCTGGCCCATTTCAGATTTCAGTGCGTTCTGGAGGGGCCAGGGGATATCAGTGCGTCTCCTGGTCCAGCTGAAGCCCTGGATGCTGGACTGTCGTGCCAAAGCTGTTGTTCAAAGGGCCGCAGTCACTAGGAGTGGTCTGATTTGATGTGTCTCAAATTAAACTAGGGGATGGTTAATTGCTCAAAGGGTGGGGGCTGTCTGTGCATTGTGAAATACTTAATAGCATCTCTGACCTTTACCCACCAGTGCACGTACCCACCATGCCCATTTGCGCAGGTAAATATGTCTCCAGACATGGTCAGATACCCTGAGAGGTCAGAGCAGAGGTGATGGAGCACAGTCACTGTCATCATCATTACTTACTGTGGCAGCCTGGTCCAACATACTGATTATACTGGCTAGTTTTTATGTCAGCTTGATACGACCCGCAGTCACCTGAGAGAAGGGAACCTCCATTGAGAAAATGCCCCCAGAATTGTCTGGCTAAAGGCAAGTCTGTAGGGCATTTTCTTAATCCGTCATTGATGGGGAGGGCCCAGCCCATTGTGGGTGGGGATACTCGTGGGCTGGTGGTTCTGGGTTCTACAGGAAAGCAGGCTGAGTAAGTCATGAGGAAGAAGCCAGCAAACAGCCCCGCTTGCTCCATGGCCTCTGCATCAGCTCCTCAGGCCTCTAGGCTCCGTCTCTGCTTGAGTTACTGCTCTGGCTGCCTTTGATGGGGAACTGTGATATGGAGTCCCCAAGTTCCTTTCAGTCATGGTGCTACATCACAGCTATTAAGACCTAAGATACTAATTCCTTGGAAACAGAAGTTCAGAAAATCCAGTGTTGCAATGTTCTCATCTTCAAAGGCACTCATAACCTCCAGACTTTGGAGGCCTGACAGTTTACAAAGCTAACCCTTGCCTTAAATAGTTGGTAGATAAGTATATCTCTCGAGATGCCTGTGCTTGAATTCTCAAAACCTATTGGATCAGTCTCTTTCTCTGTACTGTAATGCGACACCTGAGGCAACTAACTTAAAAAGAGATAAGGTCGGCTTCTATTCACAGTTTTGGAGGTTCCAACTCAGACTTAGGTGGCCCTGTTCTTTGGGCCTCTGAAGATGACGGAACATCATAGTAGAACACATGGTTGAGGAAACAGCTTGCTTCACAACTGACAAGCAGAAAAACTGATAGGAGCTCCTCGATATTTACCTCTTAAAGGAGCACAGTACGTCCCAATGTTGGTACCCAAGGAACCAAATCCTTTCCCCTAGCTCCCCATACCCCATTGCTACAAACCCTGTTCAATTTCCTCTTCCCATACCTGACCCTACCTTCCTTTATTCCTCTCTTTAATCCCTCCCACCCTCTACCTCCTATGAATATTTTGTTCCCCCCTCTAAGAAGGACTGAAGAATCCACACTTTGGTCTTCCTTCTTCTTGAGCTTCATATGATCTCTGAGTTGTATCATGGGTATTCTGAGCTCTTTGCCTAATATCCACTTACATGCATACCATGTGTGTTCTTTTGTGACTGAGTTACCTCACTCAAGATGATAGTTTCTAATTCCAACCATTTGCCTAAGAATTTCATAAAGTCATTGCTTTTAATATCTGAGTAGTACTCCATTGTGCAAATGTACCACATTTTCTGTATCCATTCTTTTGTTGAAGGGCATCAGGGTTCTTTCCAGCTTCTGGTTATTATAAATGAGGCTTCTATGAACATAGTGGAGCACGTGTCCTTGTTATATGCTAAAACATCTTATGGGTTATATGCCCAGGAGTGGTATAGCTCGGTCCTCAGGTAGTAGTATGTCCAATTTTCTGAGGAACTGCTAGACTGATTTCCAGAGTGATTGTACCAGCTTGCAATACCACCAACAATGGAGGAGTGTTCCTCTTTCTTCACATCCTTCTCAGCATCTACTGTCACCTGAGTTTTTGATTTTAGCCATTCTGACTGTTGTGAGGTGGAGTCTCAGGGTTGTTTTGAGTTGCATTTCCCTGATGACTAAGGATGTTGAACATTTCTTTAAGTGCTTCTCAGTCATTTGATATTCCTCAGTTAAGAGTTCTTTGTTGGGGCTGGAGAGATGGCTTAGTAGTGAAGAGCTCTGACTGTTCTTTCAGAGGTCCTGAGTTCAAATCCAGGCAACCACATGGTGGCTCACAATCATCGGTAATGAGATCTGATGCCCTCTTCTGGTGTGTCCGAAGACAGCTACAGTGTACTTACATATAATAAATAATTAAATCTTAAAAAACAAAAAGAGTCTTTGTTTAGCATCCCCACCCCATTTTTAAATATGGTTATTTGGTTCTCTGTAGTCTAACTTCTTGAGTTCTTTGTGTATATTAGATATTAGCCTTCTATCAGATGTAGGATTGGTAAAGATCTTTTCCCAATCTGTTGATTGTCATTTTGACCTATTGACAGTGTCCTTTGCCTTACAGAAACTTTGCAATTTTATGAGATCCCATTTATGGATTCTTGATCTTAGAGCATAAGCCATTGGTGTTCTATTCAGAAAAATTTCCACTGTGCCCATGTATTTGAGGCTCTTCCTCATTTTCTCTTCTATTAGATTCAGTGTATCTAGTTTGATGTGGAGGTCCTTGATCCACTTGGACTTGAGCTTTGTACAGGGTGATAAGAATGGGTCGATTTGCATTCTTCTACATGCTGACCTCCAGTTGAACCAACACTATTTGTTGAAAATGCTGTCTTTTTTCCATTGGACAGTTTTAGCTCATTTGTCAAAGATCAAGTAACCATAGGTGTGTGGGTTCATTTTTGGATCTTCTATTCTATTCCATTGATCTACCTGCCTGTCTCTGTACCAATATTATATAGTTTTTATCACTATTGCTCTGTAATACTGCTTGAGGTCAGGGATGGTGATTCCCCCAGAAGTTCTTTTATTGTTGAGAATAGTTTTTTGCTATCCTGGATTTTTGGTTATTCCAAATGTCCAGTAAACTCTTAATAAATGTCTTCTACTTATTTTCTTAGGCATATTAAAAAATTAAACTCTGAGCCATTACGGGAAGGGACATACACAGAATAGCAATTATTATATAACCTAATTTACCTGTTAAAATAGAGAAGCCAAACTACACCCCTTAGTTACCAGCCCCTCTTTCCTTTAGCTCCCATTTTAAGAGACCCTAGGCAGTAATCTGGGGCCTACGAATATCTTCAGTCTGTGGCCTGGTACTCTGCTGTGGTATGCTCCTATTTCTCCTATAACCTAGCTTCTAATAAACTGTCCTTGCTATTTCGCAATGTGTGAACTTTTATTTCTTTCTTAAATAAGAGGCCAAGAATCTGGAGTAAAAACCAGCAGTAAAAACAGCGAAATCTATTTCAAAATTTTGACTCTTAGGACTTTAAGAAAATAAATTTTATGTTGCTTAAAGCCATACTTCATAGTAAGTCACTATAAACAAACACACAGGCAACTGACAGATTAATAGTGTCTTTTGTAGGGGGAGCAGAAATAGGGTAGGGTTAACTAAATAACTGAAGGGTGGCGGCAGATTGGTTGTGGAGGAATAGCCTGTCCCAGGTTAGGAATGATGAATGGCACCTCTATGAAGACCAAGGAGGGGCTGATGGGTGCAGGTGGACTAGGCAAGTGCCCAGTATATCAAGGAAGAGAGCCTTGGTGCATGTGCAGTATCAACTAACTGATTCTGCTCACCACTTCTGCACCGGAGGCCCGGCATGCTTGGCGAAGGCTTCATAGCTCTGAAATGTTGATGCATATTGAAACCACTTGGAAACTCTTACTGCTGGTCTGCACCCATAAGTCAGAACCTTCCTGGGGTGTTTGTATGTAGCTAGCACTGAGAACCTGGCCTGTAGAAGATGGATGGGTGAGGACACTGCCAACACTGAGTTTAACGCTAATTCATTTGCTTCTGGACTGATTCTATTTGGCACATGGAAGAGGTGCCTACTCTTGGAGGGAATGATACAGGTAGGAAACCCAGCATTGCCTGATTGCTAATAATTAGTATGTGGTGGGGCAAGGAGGGAGGCTCATTTGGGTCTTACATAGACCGGGATGTGTGCCAACTTAAAGTCTTTGTCAACTTGAAAGGACATGGGATCTCTTAGGGAAGGAGTAGCTCTGTATGCCTGGAGGGGTTGTTGATCAGATTAACTAAAGAGGGAGCACCCACCCTGAATGTGGGTGGTGCTACTTCAGGTTTGAGTCCCAGATTGAAGGAGGGAGGGAACTCAGATTCATCTCTCTCTGCTTCCTGACTCTTGGTGAAATGTGACGGCTGGCTTCCTGCTCCTGCTGGTGTGCCTTTCCTGCCGGCAGCCATGTCCTCCTCACCATGGTAGAATGCTTACAGTAAATGGTAAGCTGAAATACATTTTTCCCCCTTAAGTTGATGTTGCCAGGGTGTTTTATCACAGTAACAAGAAAAATAACCAATATAGACTATAGCGATAGTGCAGGAACCATGCACGAAAGAAAAGGTGTGGGGATTGTCTAGCTGAGTGTGGGTGAGGCTATTTATCTAAATCTTGGCATCCAGAGAAAGACACAAAATCCATGCTTTTGCTGGGCTGAGATCTATATTATAGGAAAAAGGTGGGGGAGGGGGGTGGCCAGGAAGCTGTGAACTAATGTAGCCACATCTGATGGAATTCCACGAGTGTCTCAGGACAGAGCTTGAGACTCTCCTCCCAGGAAGCTTTCCTTACCCCCAAACTTGAGTTAGGGTCTCTTATTAAGCACTCATCTCTCCTTTGTTTGCAGACAGGGTCTTTCTCTGAATCCAGGCTGGCCTCACACTCATGATCCCCCTGCCTTAGCTTCCTGAGTTACAGGCACTATGCCTGGCCTTAACGCCTTTTTAAAAACTACTTTGCGTTGTAAATTAGAATAGGCCAATGTCCCTTGGGAACATTGTTTTAGTATCTCAACTTAAATACAGACTGATATTCTCTTAATGGATGTTTTAAAAATTGGAAGAAAGCACAAATATCTATACAAATGCGTTCTTAACAACAACAAAACAAAAGTCCTTGTGCCAACTCCAATCCTCATTTCGGCAACTGATCATGTGACCTTAGATGGTGTTTATAACTACCTTCCTCTACTGCCCATTCTGTATTTCCTCTACCCTCTGCAAGCGCCCTAGCAGGTCTTGGCTCTTTTCCTGGAGAAGTGACCCATACCTTCATTCCTGATGAGTCTGTGTCCTTTGTCATTCTGCTTGGATTAGGCTGCTGCAGTTTTATATTGACTTTAATCACAGGACATGGTAGTACTAAGAGATGCCCTAAAGGATCTTCTGCACTCTAGACATAATCCTTCTTACCTCCATTGTGAAGAGGCAATCCAATTTCCCCATGGTAATCTGGATCTATCACCCCTCCTAACGTTATTATTCCTCTTTTAGCCTTTTGGTTTAAGGGTATTAGACGTTCAAAATGACCATGGGGGGTCGCGGGGGAGGAGTCTGAGCTTCCAGTTCAGTGGAATGTTTGTTATGGCCTCCAGATAGGAGCACTCCCCCTCGGGAACCAAAACTTCTAGGCCAGCAGAATTTAGGGTTGCAGGGACAGGAAATAAAAACCTTCCTAGTGGGTCACCAGAAATGATAATGAGTGGAACTATTCCCTTTTTCATCCCTTGATTCCTGGGCCAGTGGGAAAAACTGTACCATATATCGGACACTGATTCAAAGCATATACTGCTTTCTGAAGAACTCTGCCCCAGCCCTCCATGCTGCTGCCGCCTAATTGGCACAGTAACTTCATCTTTAAAAGGTCATTCTATTTTTCTCTCAGGCCAACTGCTTCAGGATGCTGGAGAACATGGCAAGACCAGTGGATCCCATGATCATGGCCCCACTGTCACTCATCCCTGGCTGTGAAAGGAGTTCCTTGGCCAGAAGCAATACTGTGTGGAATACCATGACGATGGATAAGGCACCCTATCAGTCCATGGATAATGGTTTTGGCAGAAGCATTACATGCAGGAAAGGCAAATCCATAACCAGAATAAGCATCTACTCCAGCAAGAGCAAAATGTTTTCCTTTTTATGGAGGAAATGATCCAATGTAATGACCTGCCACCAGGTTGCTGGCTGGTCACCTTGGGAATGGTGCCATATCTGGGGCTCAGTGTTGGTCTCTGCTGTTGGCAAATCTGGCATTCAGCAGCACCTGTAGCCAGGTCAGCCTTGGTAAGTGGAGGTCAATGTTGTTGAGACCAACCATAACTCCCATCTCTGCCACCATGGCTACTTTGTTCATGGGCCCATTGGTCAATGACAGGGATGGCTGAGGAAAGAGGTTGCCTCTGTCTTAGTTAGGGTTTTATTGCTGTTAAGAGTCACCACGATCAAGGGAACTCTTATAAAGGACAGCATTTAACTGGAGCTGGCTTACTGGTTCTGAGGTTCAGTCCATTGTTATCTTGGTAAGAAGCATGGCAGCATCCAGGCATGCATGGCACTGGAGGAGCTGAAAGTTCTACGTCTTGTTCTGAAGGCAAACAGGAGAAGACTGGCTTCCACGTGACTAGGAGGAGGGCCTCAAAGCCCACCCCCATGGTGGCATACTTTTTCTAAGTAGGCCAAACCTACTCCAACAAGACCACACCTACTCCAACAAGGCCACACCTCCTCGTAGTGTCACTCCCTGGGCCAAACATATTCAAACCACCCCAGGGCACCTGATGGGATGGTTAATTAAAATGTTATTTTGACAAAACTTCGAATCACTTAGAAAGAGTCTCAGTAAGGGATTGTCTAAACTGGGTTGCCCCTCGGGCATGTCTGTGGGGAGAGTGCCTTAACTGATGTGGGAAGACCAGCCTAAAAGTGGGCAGCACCATTCCCTGAATTTAGGCTATGGACTATGTAGTAGAGAAAGCTAGATGAGAATCAGGTATATATATGTATGTATATGTATATATATATATATGTATATGTATATATATGTATATGTATATGTATGTATGTATAAATGCACACACTATATATACTTATGGATGTGATGAGATTACCTATCTTGAGTCTCTACCTTGAATTCTTTGCAATTGGATGGACTTTAACCTGAATTATAAGCTAAATAAGCCCATTCTGTCCTTAATTGCCTTTTTGTTAGTGTATTTTATCACAGGCACAGAAATGAAACTAGAATAAGATGTTAATCGACCAGCATTTGTGAGACGCTATCATTTTCCAGGCTCTGTGCTAAGCACAAGGAATGGAAAGATGTGAGCCTTCTGGTTGGTGGGCAGAGGCAAAGAAGTGAATAGCTCACTTCACGGGAAAGTGATGGGGCTAACAAGTAACTGGCGATAAAGGTGTACAAAGTGGGTTCTCAAAGGAAGACGGGGTGAGGGAAAGGATCCCAAAGAAACAGGAAGTAAATAGAAGCCCTTCCTGTGAGAACCATGTTGATAGGGCCAGAAATAAAAAGGAGGCTCAGTTTGGAGGTTTGAAGTGGGAAAAACACAGACTGAAAGCAAATTTCATCTGGGAGGAATAGAAAGGGTCCTGTGGTCCATGTGTGGGGGATCCATGAGAGGCCTGTGGCTGTTTCATTAGGATAAGAGTCAGCTCAAGGTCAAATATACCAACAGATATCTGTAGTGGGTTAGCCTAATGCTGCCTGCTTGTATTCTAATGCTAATTTGGGTGCCCCAAAACTGTTTGCCCCAGAGATGAGAGTCTGCGAGTAAGGCACTGAGTGACCCTACCCCCCACTTAATTCTGATTGGTAAATAAAGGTGACAGCAGCTAATACCTGGGAGAAGAGACATAGGTTTCCTGTGCTTGGGACCATGAAGATGAGAAAGGAGGAGAAGCAGAAAGGAGCCACCATGGAAGAGGAAGAATGTGCAGGAAGGAGGAGAGCCACAGTAGGATAGCTGGGTATAAAAACGTGGCCATGTTGCCTGGCCAATTGGAGTTAAGAGCAGCCCAGACCAAATATAGAAATTAGTAAGTAGTTATCAGTAGGAAAGTGGATTCTAACAGCATGTAAGGTTGGCAGTCACCCAGCTATTGAGCTGCTTAAGGCATATTAAAATATCAAGACAATGTGTGTCTTTTATCTGGGAACATACTGGTCTAAGGTGGGTAGTAATCATGCGCCAGGATTTTTCCATGTTTTTACAAGCAATATCCCCAAGTTGATGCCTGGTTTGTCTCATCCAGAAGGACCAGGCCTTCCTGTTACCTCAGATCCCAAGTGTTCAGGCCAATTGTAGGGTTTTGTGTCTTGGCAGATGGCCGAGTTGAGATTGCTGGACTGTGCACAGACATAGATAACAGATATGTTAGTCACACTGTTTGGAGGGACAGAGGGACGGACCGAGCAAACCTCAAAGATACACTGTCTGGGGTAGTAGACTTGTGGGCTGGGGCAGTTGATTACATTTTCACTGAAAATCAAAGAGAGCCTCTTTGGTAAAGTCAATGATATTAATGATTAATTGATGATTAATTGATTAATTAATTAGATAGACTCAACCAAGCTGGACTATCTGCTGGGCATCAGGGCAGAGTGGGCAGTGCAGAGCTGTTCGCAAATGTCAGCAGACCTTCAGTTTGGCTAAGTCTGTGATCTCATGAGAGGTCACCACGATCTCATCTGAGAGCCAGCTCTGCGCGGCAAGCCTCGCTCAGTCACTGTCCCTGCAGTATACCTGCTTCTTCCCTATGTGCAGCAGCCTGCTTTCTCTGGCTGCCAGTGTTTCTGTCATCTATCACCTATAACTCTTATTTAATCAAAAATACAATTGTGTGTGTGTGTGTGTGTGTGTGTGTGTGTGTGTGTTGAGGGGGTTGCATATGTGAATAAAGGGTCTGTGGAAGCTAGATGGCGTCAGATCCCTGGAGATGGAGGTGCAGACACTTATAAACTTCCCAACATGAGTTTTGGGTACTGAACTCAGGTCCATCCTTTATAAGACCAGTAGGCATGCTTAACAGTTGAGCCACCCCTTTATGCTCACCACCTAGAATTCTTAATAGAAATACCATCAAATTGCAGAGCTTGGGAGAGCCTGCAGAGCATTTCTTCTGACCTTTTCACCTAACAACAAAGGAAACACAGTTTTGAGGTTAGAGCTGTTGGCAGAGGCTGTTCTCTACTGTGAAGGCCGGCAGTATGATGCACCTGAAAATGAGACACGGGGAAAGAAGCAGAAGAGAGACTGGAAGATGTTCAACATCCTGGGTCCTTCTGCTCCTGGGGTTCATCTGTTTCATTGTTCTCAGACTGTACAAGACTCCCCTGTTCCCAGAAACAAGATACAAGCTCCTGTTCTTGCTTGTGTGACCGAGATCAGTTTCTGTTCCTTGACAGGCAAAATGAGTAAGAGTTTGGACCTGGCCAAGTTGGCTTTATCTCTGAGGTCAGGGATGGTTCAACCCATGCAAGTCAGTAAAGGAAATAAACCACATGAGTGGACTTAAAGACAGAAATCACATGACCACCTCAATAGATTAAAAAAAAAAAAGACTGAGAAAACTCAACATGCCTCTGTGATAAAAGTCCTAGAAAGAGTAGGACTAGAGGGAACACACCTCAACGCAATAGAAGATACAAACGGGAGACACGGGCAAATGGAGGAGCACTTGAAGAAAGCCCACCAAAGTCAGGAACAAGACAGTGGTGTGCAACCTCCTTAGTCCTTCTCCACCTTGTGCTTAAAGTCTTTCTACCTCAGTTCACACAGTTGGGACAGTCCCCACAGGCATGCCCAGAGGCCTGTCTCCCTGGTGATCCTAGAACTCAGCACATTTCTAAATACATCACTGTATATATCAATATATATCAATATATCAATATATACATCTATATATCAATATCTATATATATGATATATATGATGTATATCATCTTGCGTCTTGTCTCGTCATTCTCTCTCTCACTCTCTCTCTCTCTGTGTCTGCCTCTCTGTGTGTGTGTGTGTGTGTGTGTGTCTGCCTCTCTCTCTCTGTGTGTGTGTGTCTGCCTCTCTCTCTCTCTCTCTCTCTCTCTCTCTCTCTCTCTCTCTGTGTGTGTGTGTGTGTGTGTGTGTGTGTGTGTCTGCCTCTCTCTCGCTCCTTCTGGTTTTGTGATGGGGTAAGTCATCCCTCTGTTATGCATCCTAATCTGGACTGAATTCATTATCTAACCAGGCTGGGCTCAAACTCACAGCAATCCATCTGCCTCTGCCTCCTGAGTGCTAGCATTACAAACATGTACCACCACGCTTGGCTCGTATACTGTTTATTTTATTTATTTTGTTAATTAATGTGACATCAAACAGTAAATACATATAAAAGATGCAAATAAGTCTGGTCCTTTCTCCCACGTGTTCATTGTCCTGCATCATGTCTGAATTCTACCTAGAATTTTAGTCTTAAAACATTTAGGGTTCGCTGACTGACATTTCTTCCCTATTTATAAGTTGTGCATTTTAAAACTGATTGAAAACCACTATTAAGAGATGAAAATGCTTAAGTGGCACAAACGGAAATTGGGATTAGTTACTAAAAAGAGGCTGTTAGCAGTTTTTATTACAAACAGAATTCTTAGAATATATTAGCTTATTTATGAGAAAAACAACAGACAACTTGAATTTCATAAGCATATTTAAAAACAATTATAGCAGCACACTGATATCTTGGAGGCAAACTGTTTGCTTTAACATAGATAGCTCTTTTTTTTTTTTTTTTTGGTTCTTTTTTTTCGGAGCTGGGGACCGAACCCAGGGCCTTGCGCTTCCTAGGTAAGCGCTCTACCACTGAGCTAAATCCCCAGCCCCTTAGATAGCTCTTATACAAGCTATAAAAACACTTGAATCGTTCCTGGCTATTTGTAATGCAACTTTTAATCAACTGAAACTTTTTGCTGTCATTTCAGAGCCAAGCAAACCATGGTGAAGAAAGGAGGAAGGGAAATAACCCTGTTATTGTTCTGAAAACATACTTCATGTACATCAGGAAAGTGAACCACAAAAACCAACCAGGACCTCCTGGCGTCCCCCATCCACGCGCGCGCGCGCGCGCGCGCGCGTGTGTGTGTGTGTGTGTCTGTGTCTGTGTCTGTGTCTGTGTGTGTGTGTGTGTGTGTGTGTGTGTGTGTGTCTGTCTGTCTGTCTGTCTGTCTGTCTGTCTGTCGTTTTTCTGTCTACACTAAAGCCTGGGATCAGCCTCAGGTACGTGATCTCTCAGGAGCTATCCACCTTGTTTTTTGAAACAGGGTCTCTCAGTAGAACTTGGTGCTCACCAGTTAGTCTAGGCTGACCAGCCAGCAAGCCATAGAGATCTTCTTGTCTCCCATTTCCCAGCACTGGAAGTCCAGGTACCCAGCTTTTCTTTCTTTTTAAAAGATGATTTATTTCTTTTTATGTGCGTTGGTGCTTTGCCTATGTTTATAACTATGTGACGGCGTTGGGTCACCTGCAACTGAAGTTACCAGCTTTGAGCTGCCATGTGGTTGCTGGTAAGTGAACCAGGTCCTCTGGAAGACTATCCAGTGCTGCTGACTGCCGAGCCACCTCTCCGGCTCACACCCAGCGTTTTACGTGGGTGCTGGTAGGTGCCTATCTTCTGTCTTCATGTTTGCATGCAAGTCCTTTATGGACAGCTGTCCTCCCACACCTCTGCTGCATTTGACTAAGGACTCCCAAGCAAGTCTTCTAGCATGAATCATGGCATTCTGGTATTTTCACTGTATGCTGGTTGCCAGGGAACCTGGATCTAATTCTTTATGAACATGGTGGTACATTTTGTAATCCTAGCACTCAGGAGGCAGAGGCAGGAGGATTTGAGTCCAGCCTGGTTATATAGTGAGTTCTAGTCTAGCTTAGGCTGTATAACAATGGGTTATCTCACCCCAACCACCAAACACCAACTTCAATCACTTCAAGACTCCGAGATGGACAGCAATTGTATACCTCTCCCTGGTTACAGATTAGGGGTGATGGCTCACAGTCACTCAGCCCTATTGTCCCTGTGAGGACTGAGAATGTGGAAAGATGGTCGCAGGCATTTGTGAAGTCCTGTTTAATGTGAGCTGTATGTTAGTGACCTTTCAAAAATATATACAGACACACTGGTAGTGCAAATTAGTGAACTATGGATCTCCCAGAGGCTGTCTTGAGTTTTAGTTCGATTTTAGAGTCAATCTGGGCTGACTGTTACTCTGTACATCAAACTCTGATAAAGTCCCTATTCTGCACATAGGGAACAGAGCAGAAGATTTGTGGCTTCCTAATACACATGTTGTAGGACAAATAGACAGACAGACAGACAGGCACAGACACAGACACACACACACATACACACACATACAGAGAGAGAGAGAGAGAATAACATATTTGAAGCAGGCTAAGAAGAAAATGAATGAAGTGCCTTGAACATCCAGGAGTATAGGTGGGTGGGTAAAGAGAACACTGAAACAATGTAATCATTTGTTGATTAACCGTACGTATCAGATTCATTTCAGGTGTCAACTATTAATATACAATGTGGTACATAATGTAAGATTTTTAGATACTTAGGTCCTGTAAAATGAATAAACAGAGATGACAACATACACAGTGCCTCCTGTATTTACATTTTATCTGTTATGAGGACTCTGAAAATCAACTTGGTCAGCAAGTCGTCATTGTTATCCATTGTCGTCATTTGGTACAAGAAGTCTCTTGAATCCTTTAATACTTAAAAGTGATATTATTAATTCATTAATAATATAATTATTGATAATATAATTGCCAATATATTAATTATAATAATGTTAATATTATATTGATAAATAACTATCATTAATTCATTTTATAATAAATTGAGGTTTACAGTGGTTAAACAAGTTGTTTATTATCATATTTAATAACTGGCAGAGCCCAAATTCAAACTCTATGTTGTCAGATTTGAAAGTCTGTTTTGGTCCTTGCATCTCTTGGAAGTGGCTAGAGCTGGGGGTGGGGAGCCAGGTGTGAGAGGATCAGCAATGAAGACCCTGTGGTGGCCTCGGAGAGTGGATGGGGCTTCCTCAATCCTTGATATTCTTACAGTTGTGGTGTCTATAGGCCTTGAATCTGCAGTCTCTCTCACTCCCCCTAAGATGCACTTTTATTTCAAGGGAGAACGCTGGTCTGGGTTCTGTTCTCTGCTGGAGTCTGAAGGGAGTTGGCTGGGTCTCCTTCCTGAGTATACATGACTAAGAGAGCTGGGAGGGCCTACAGCGAGAGACCCATTGCCAAGAACATCTTGGGTGGAGAGACTTCTGGGACATTTTTTCCACTCTGCATCAGAAGGAGTAAAATTGATTAGCATCTAATTGGTTTCAGCTGCGCTCAGAGTAGTGCCTAGAAAACCTCACTGTACTTTACGAAATTCAATTCCTTATGGTTAACAGATTGAAAGAAGAAGAAGAAGGAAAAAAAAAACGACGACGACGACAACTCAAAATAGAGAAACCAGTGCTTTGGGTCACATTTTACCCATTTGGAATTCAGATACCTTGAATAAAGTACGAAGAAAGAAACCAAAGAAAGAAACCACTGTCCCGGAAGAATCGTGGGTTGCGGGCTGCCTAGAAATCAAAACATCTGTGTTGGGTCTCAGCTTTCCCCGATCAGCCTCGAGTGGTCTTGCAAAAACCCTTTCCTCTCCCCGCACTGTGCTTTGGTTCCTAGAATGATTGAGAAATTAAGGAGCTTGATCTCAGCAATCTTCCAAGTTCCTTTCTTCTCACATTTCACACCTGGTTCCCGTCAATTGATCTCATAAGCCGGAACAATCCCAGAATAGCATTGCAGTGTGACTGCTTTCGTGAATTAAGGGCCAGAGGACAAATGGAGGACTGGGGAACCTTGTTTTACTGGGTGTTTTGGAGCAGGGATACCTCAGTCCCTGCCCTTCCCATATCCATCCATGAAAAGCGACAGAGGAAACTTTCTATGAATCACAGCTCTTTGCTGATAGGTTTGGACAGAGCTGGGTGGGTACTTCCCTGACCAGAGTGTGCTTAACACACCCAAGGCCCTGGCTTCAACTCCCAGCATCCCGAAGAAAGAGAAAATAAAATTTGTTTAAAAAAAGTATGGTGCAAGCAATTTATAGGAGATATAGCTTGCCAGCTAAACCACCCTTTTCGATCCCCCTTCCTCTTTTAAACTATCGTTTGCTTAAATTGTTCCTACTCTCTCTTTGCCCTTTATTTCCTGCCTCCATTTTGTCTGGCTAAGTCTTTTTCATTTATTTATTTTTTCTGGGTCTTTGCCAAAATGCATGTAAAACCAAGATGGCAGCTTGCAGTGGAAAACATCCTACTGGGGTTTCGCCCTGTGACCCAGATGTTTAGGAACCCTGAAAGGGAGCTCCTCGAACCCCATCTTATCATCAACACTTCTTGGTCCCCCATTACCAAATCTCAAGTTAGCGTTCAGCTAACTGGCAGGCTCAACCCCAAGGCTTGTGGTACTCCTGACACATCTCTGATGGTACCTGCAAATTCCCCCCAGGTTTCCCTCAGAGCCATGAGGCTGAGCACAGGGAAATGGGAAGCACCTCGAGTTGGCCTCAATTTCACTGTCTCTAAGAAAGAACAGCTGTGCGTCGTAGGGTTGTTCCGGTGATTTTGCGCTGCTGTCGTTTGGTTGTGAGATGTTCAAACATTTACCATGATAATAAACAGTGAGTGCCACTATCTTCTTGAGTACTTACAATATACGCTGTGCTAGCTACGTTCATGCCAACACAAGCAAGAATCATTTGGGAAGAAGGAGCCTCAACTGAGAAAATGCCCCCGAGATTGGCCTGTGGGGGATTTTCTGTTATTGGAGGGCTCAGGTTGCTGTTCGTGGTGGACGGGTGGTTTTGAGTTTTATAAGGGAGCGGGCTGAGTAAGTCATGAAGTGCAAGCCAGTAAGCAGGATCCTGTTTTTTTTTTTATTCAGTTTCTTCCTCCGAGTCCCTGCCTTGACTTCTCTGGATGATGGAGTACAAGCTGTAAGAGGAAGTGAACCCTTTCCTCTACAAGGTACTTTTGGTCATGGTGTTACATCACAACAATAAAAACACTAAGATACACCATGTGTCTTTCCAAGTGGGATGGTGATCAAGACAGCTCAGACTGCTGGACCCAGGGCTGCGGCATCCAGGGTCCCGGGCTTTTGGGACACAGGCTTCCATTATGGTCATAAGAACAGAGCACTGTTCAAGTCCTATTATAAAAGTAACACTGAAGAACTCTTCGCTTTGGCTGCAGTGGATCACTAGGAGGTCCTGTCCTCTGCTGGCCGGGGTAGGTTTGTGTTAGCAATGCAAGGAGCTGTGAGACTGAAGGGAAGGGAAGACTCTGCAAGCCCCAGGCTGCTGGTCAACCCAAGCAGCGTTTTCCCAAAGTAGAACACTCTCTCTCTCTCTCTCTCTCTCTCTCTCTCTCAACGATAAATCATGCACTGGAAAACCAAGGTGTGGGAGAGTTTGGTTTTAGGCATTACCCGTTTGACTGACGTGTGGATTTGGGAAAGGCGGCCTTATTAGACTGGCAAATTCCCTCTGGAAATTTCGTGTGTCTCCCTGCAAAGGGAAGGAAGGCTGGCAGCAGCAAATGCTTCTTCAAACTCCTGGCATCTTTTTGCCTTCTGGGCTTATGGCTCCCCTATTCATCAGTGTTCCATGAGAACAACACATCTCTCAAGCCTCCCTATGTCCAGAATCAGTTACAGATTCTGTGTCCTTGTACCGCCCCCCCCCCGGGATCCCCAAAAGGAACAGAACCCACAGCACCACACACTCACAGCCTTCTTCGCTGGTAGCTTTATATACTGGACCCTGCACCTCTGGGCTGGGGATGCTCTTGAGTTTAGGAATCCGTGCTTAGGAGCAGGGTGGACTCCATGGAACATCAGTGAGACAAGGAGTATCAAGCTGGATTGTCAGACCTAAGTATGTGTGCTGTTTATTACTGCTATGGGTGTATACGCACGCGCCCTTCTTTTCATCTCCTATGCGCTGGCTTAGGGAACCGGGTCCTATCATCTGGTGATTTATACTCCTTAGAGGTGCAACCCCGCTCTTCCAGCCTTGCCACTCTTGGCAATAAACCCAGACTCATTTTATAAGGTTCTGATCCTGTGCTTTGTCCCCACAGCTAAAACAGTCCAGATGCTGACCCTCCAGGCATCTTCCCCAAACCTCCCAGCCCCAGTTCACCTCTCGTGAACAAATGGATTCCAGAAGGTCACCTGATTTTAAAACTATGATAGCAAAGAGACAGTGAGGGAGTATAGTCTCTCGCAGCCACTGTCCCTCAAACACCGTTCTGGCTGTGGAAGAGGAGGGTGTGGTGAGACTTGTGCCCCCTGCCCATGCTCTCAACGGGAACTCTGTTTATCCTCCAGGTCCCTCTCTGAGCTCTCTTGAAGGCTGCTCTTTCTTTCTCTGGCATCCCGAGGCTGAACTTCAGTGAGCTATTTAATGAGCTCAGCTAGCCTTATCCGACTTTTATAAATCGACTGATAGAGCTTTATGAGAGAACAAGTCAAGATTGTGCAGAGCGCCACAAATAACAAGTTCTGTGCCACTGCTCTTGAACTGACCTTATTAAAAACTGGTTATGATTCATTTTTTAAAATAATTCTTCTGAAATCAGGGATGCTAAATACATGGGAGATTGACTTGGGCATCCTAGACTTTCGAGTTTGCCCAATTCGGTTTTATTTTCAGCCAGAAAAACTGATACATCTTAAGATCTGTTGTTTTTGCCGTAAGCCACAAACTATTTTTAGTTACTGCAGGGGACTGCTGTTTAGTTGCAGAAAAGATTTGCTTTTAATCAATCAAATCTACTTTATGAGTGATAGGGTCATCTGGGAAAAACTCATACACACACCCTTTAAGAGGTGAATAAAATTGTGAAAACTCTTAATTATTACAATTATTCTATATTTATGTAATACATAATTACATTCTGCTAGAACATATAAATTAAAAAAAAAAATCCTTCCCTTGCCACCAGTTCGGCTTTGGTTATTTGAGTGAGAGCCCTTTCATTATGGCCTACAAGGATTTGAATTCTACTTTTTTGTGAAGAGAGACTGTTAGGCAATCCTCCCTGACTGGAGATTTTGTGAGCTGAGGTCACTGTGTTCTTGGGCTTTATTCCAGAGTGACTTCATTTCTGCCTGCTGGGATTTAAGTGGGACTGTTAATGTAAGGGCCACGGTTTGTAAGCCAAGGATGTCTTTTCTTCTGACGGCATGCTAAGTAGGACTGCACTGTATATTAAGACGCTCTCCAGTATTACAGAACTCTACGGGGTCAAACCTGGGGAGAATGAAAACACACACACCAGATCTGATAAAGCTTAATGAATTGGCACTGGGATGGCCTAGGTGTAGCTATGGAAAGTTCTAAAATAACAGCTCTCCATCTCCCGTTAAATGCGTCAAAATGGATTTCAGCTGTATCTGACTGTCAACAGGAGAGTCCTGTCAGGGTGTGTTTATAAAACTGGTTTGAAACAAACGGTAAAACTAGCTCTAGAGTTTCAAATGGGAAGCTAAGTGTTCACTGATCACAAACCTGCCCATTAGGAAGCTAGGCGTTCTTACCCAAGAGCAGCAGACATTCATGTAACCCACACTGCTGGGAACCTGAATGGGAATGCAGCTCAGAGACCTTGGGAAGAAAATTAGAACCGAAATTATTCCCTCAGCCAGTCCCTCCAGCCTTCAGGAAGAAAAAAGTAAGTGTTTCAAAATTACCTTAAAAGATTATTGAGATGTGCAGAAGACAGAGTTTGCAGAAGAATAGCTGTTGCAACATTTGTTACAGTGAAAACCTGAGCCAGTCAAATTGCTCTAAAGTGGAGACTTGGATAAACAAACGATGATACATTGTCAAAATGGAATCCTATTAGAACAATGTAATGCTTTCCTTGCCTTGCTCCCCACCCCCACCCCAGATTCTATCTCCCTTCTTTCCAAAGCAGGTTGCAAAACTGGAGACTCTAAAGCTTAATGCATATAATATTGATCTGCCAAAAGAGATATGTCCACTGGCACTATAGTGGCATGGCTGTTATGGGCCAGCAGACAACTTTCTGACTGGATTTGAGGCCAGCTCTATAGGAAAAAATTCATGTCTGGTCAAAAACCCATGGCTTGGAGACCAAAGGCTCTAGGGGAAGCCTACTACTATTTTGTTAGTTGATCGTGTTGTCAAACTGACTTCTAAATATTTATGTATATACCCATAGACCAGTGGTTTTCTTGGTCTTTGGTGAGAAACTTCTTTCTGCAGCAGGCAACAGTTAATACAGAGTTTCATAACTGTCATAGTACTTAGACTAACTGACATCTTTCTCAACTTCACCAAGGCTTCAGCAACATCACGGAGGAGGAGAGAAGAAAGAATATACGAGCAGAGGATGATGAAGAATTGTGTGAAATGTTGTCTGCTGGACATGACATGGCTGCTGTCCTCATGAACTTAACTGCAGCTCTGGTTACTAGCATCAGACTCGCACAAGAACAAACGAAGTATTCTAATGACCCCAACTTTGTCTACTAACATGAGCTTCAAGGCAAGAAGTCTGCATAATTGAGTTGTCCTGATCTAGGTGTAGTCTCAGCTATCTTTGTCACTTCACTGTTTCAGTTGTAGCTCTGCAAGGTGGTCCATTCTGCAAGGTAGTGGAGCACATTGCTAAACTGTTAATGTGCTCATTATTGAGGGAAAGGCCTCACCTTCCTGGATAATTGCCCTCATCTGGGGTGACTCAAGAAGGAAGGTTAAGGACAACCACTCAGTCTTTATACCTTCTGCCAAAGTGTGGACACAAACAGAAGACAATGATGCCAAGATTTCACCTGGCTTTTAGTTACTATCCTAGGTTCGCCTTCTGTTGCTGCATTAAAACACCAGCCACAAACTACTTGCAGAGGGAAGGATTTATTCGCTGATACTTCTAAGTGACTCCCCATCACTGAGGGAAGCCAGGGCAGGAGTTCAAACAGGAACCTGGAGACAGAAACTGAAGCAGAGGCTAAGGAGGAACACTGCAACCTGGCTTGCTCTCCATAGTTTGCTTAGCCTATTTTCTTATACAACCAAGGACCACCTGCCCAGTGGTAATTCTACCCACAGTGTTCTGGGCCCACCACTATTTTAAATAAGATTCCTATTGTTTTGAACAAAAAACACCATGACCAAAAAACAAGTTGGGGGAGGAAAGATTTTATTTGGCTTACACTTTCAGATCACAGTTCATCATTGGAAGAAGTCAGGAGAAGAACTTAAGCAGGGCAGGAACCTGGAGGCAGGAGCTGATGCAGATGCCATGGAGGGATGTTGCTTACTGGCTTGCTCCCCATGGCTTGCTTAGCCTGCTTTCTTATAGAACCCAGGACCACCAACCCAGGGATGGCACCACCCACAATGAGTTAGGCCCTCTCCCTTCAATCAAGAAAATGCCCTACAGATATTCCCAATGGGGCAATTTCTTTGTCGAGACTCCTTTCTCACTGGCATCTTTAGTTTGTTAACAAACGTTGACCAGCATAGTTACCTTGGAGCCCAAGTTCTGTTGAGCCAAAGCAGTTTCTAAGTGTGTATCCTAGGGTTAGCCATGTATGTCACTTATCTTTTGTGGTCACTTACATGATAACTTGCTTGGTCATGGTCACTTAAACAATAGCTTACCTAGACATAACTCTTTGTTGCCTCATCCCTTCAGTACATGAGAAAGCGTTTCCTCTATTGCTCTGTAGCACTCAGCATTCTTGCTGAGAAGTCTATAGCTGTCTTCCTCCTCCTACTCTTCATCCTTCCCCTCCTCCCTATTCCTCCCCTTTTCCCTCTTCCTCTTCTTTTCTCTCTTCCTCCTCTTTCACCTCCTTCCCTTCCTCCTCCCTCCTCTTCTTTCCCCCTCCCCCTTCCCCTCCTCCTCCCTTCCCTCCTGTTCCTTTCCCCTCTTCTCCTCTTCTCCCCCTCTCCTCTTCTTCCACCACCTCTTTCTCCCTCCCTCCCTCCTCTTGTTCCTTCTAAGTTAACCTGTGCTTTCTTTCTGGCACACTTAAGATTTCCCTTTACTCTGTATTTTATTCTCTGTTTCCTTACAGTACTCTCCATGGTGTTTGTTCTTATTTGTCTTTGGGAATCAAGAGTGAACTTGCAATGCACACCTTTCTGTCCTTTGCTCTGAGTAGTTCTTAGCTGATGCTGTTATTTTCAGCGCTTTCTGTTCATTTTCTATCGTCTTCCCCACTCTTTATCCAGGATTCATATTATATGCATTGGCAAAACTTGCATATTTGAGCTGTTTTTTTTCCCTCCTTCCCTTCCTCTCTGTAAGTTTGGAAAATAACTTTCTTTGTTCTAGGGCATTGGCTAGAGTCCCCTCAGAACTTCTGAAGCTGCTTCTTGGTGCCAGCAGCCTTGGTGACCTTGAACACATTGAATCAAACAGTCTTGCCCAGGGGCCTGCACTCTCCAACAGTGACATTGTCGCCCATCTGGGCATCCCTGAAACAGGGGGACAGGTGCCCAGACATGTTCTTGTGACGCTTCTCCAAGTGTTTGTATTTTCGGATGTGATGGAGATAGCCCCAGCAGATGACAACAGTCCTCTGAATCTTCATCTTCATCATGACGAGCAGCAGGATCCGACCTCGGATGGAGATGTTACCAGTGAAGGGGCATTTCTTATCTGTGCAGGTGCCCTTGATGGCCTCCTTGGGCATCTCGAAGCCTAGATCAATGTTTTTGTAGTCCCAAGAGAGTTTTTCCTTGCTAATTTCTCCCAGCAAAATATGCTACTTGTTTTGAAAGACTGTAGGCTGCTTTTGGTAAGTACGCTCTGGCTGGATGTGAGCCATCTTCCCAGCAGCCCGAGAGAAGGAGAGGTGGGCCCACTCTCGGCTTCCTTATTCACTGCCCTGTTATGAGCCTAGAAGTCATTCCATTTGTTAGCATCATAAAAATTCCTAGGGCTACACTTTTGTTTCCCAGCATTCCAGTTGGTCATGCTGCAGATTCATCTGCTTCTCCTTCCTTATGCCTGTTTTGTCCCACAGTGGCTAGTTCTTTTTTTCCCTCATAACTTTCATTCTCTTGTCTCTTTGAGCTTTTTTTATTTAAGCAATTTGTCACACTATATTAAAATTAATTTCCCTTTGCAGTGAATGTATGTTCTGATTTCATGTTTACTGACTGTATGTTTTAAGCTTAGGCTTCCTAATTTTGATTTGCAAGCTTATTTGAAGTGGAAATTGTTTTGCGGTTTGTCTGTGGCTTCCTTACTTTCCTTCCTCTCTGCTCTCATTGTTTCTGTTCCTCTAAATCTACTTGGCTCTGGGCTGTGGGATCCTGTTTTTTTTTTTTTTTTTTTTTTTTTTTGGAACCCAACATTGAAAAGGCAGCTTAGGACTTGTGATAGCTAATACTGACTCAACCTGACAGAATGGAGAATCGTCTAAGAGACAAATCTTTGGGCATGACTGAGGGATTTCATGGCTTATGCTAGGCTCTGGCCAGGCCTATCTTGAACAGAATCAGGAAGGCCCATCCTACAACTAGGCAGCCCCCTTCCCTGCAACTGGGTCATAGAACGCATTTAAAAAGAGAAAGCTATGCTTTACTCCTCTTTAAAAGGGGAACAAGAATACCCTTGGCAGGGAATAGGGAGGCAAAGATTAAAACAGAGACTGAAGGAACGCCCATTCAGAGCCTGCCCCACATGTGGCCCATACATATACAGCCACCCAATTAGACAAGATGGATGAAGCAAAGAAGTGCAGGCAGACAGGAACCGGATGTGGATCTCTCCTGAGAGACACAGTCAGAATACAGCAAATACATAGGCAAATGCCAGCAGCAAACCACTGAACTGAGAACAGGACCCCCGTTGAAGGAATCAGAGAAAGGACTGGAAGAGCTTGAAGGGGCTCGAGACCCCATATGAACAACAATGCCAACCAACCAGAGCTTCCAGGGACTAAGCCACTACCTAAAGACTATACATGGACTAACCCTGGACTCTGACCTCATAGGTAGCAATGAATATTCTAGTAAGAGCACCAGTGGAAGGGGAAGCCCTGGGTCCTGCCAAGACTGAACCCCCAGTGAACGTGATTGTTGGGGGGAGGGCGGTAATGGGGGGAGGATGGGGAGGGGAACACCCATAAAGAAGGGGAGGGGAAGGGATTAGGGGGATGTTGGCCCCGAAACTGGGAAAGGGAATAACAATTGAAATGTAAATAGGAAATACTCAAGTTAATAAAGAAAAAAATAAAAAAAAAGAGAAAGCTAGCCGAACACACACACACACACACACACACACACACGCACACACGTTCATTCATTCATTGCTTTCTGCTTCCCTCCTACCAACTGTGACCAGATGCCTCACACCTACTATTGTGGCTTCTCTGCCTTCTTACGCTATACCCTTGAACTGTGAGCCAAAACAATTCCTTCCTTCTTCCTTAGTTGCTTTAGTATTTTGTCACTGCAGTGAAGCAAACACTGATACAGGATGGACTTGGTGACAGTCACCTCAGGCCTGTGTGTAAGCTGGCATGTGGCTTATGCCTTTTCCTGGCTCCAGGTGTGCTCTCACCTCTGTGAGGCCACAGATTCCCCTGAGTCATAGCTCAAGTGGTCTCTGGCTAAGGACGATGACCGGAATTCAAGTCCCTGGTTATCAGTTGGAGGGAACATCCAGCCACTTGCAACTCCACTAATTCCAGGCTGATGTCTGTGGCTTTCACACTTTATCATTTTGTAGTCTGTTGTGTCCCCCCCACCCCATTTGTAGATATAGTGAATTATTTTTTTCTTCAAGCAGCCTTAGTGTAATTTTTGTTTTATGTTTACACATTCATTGTGCATTTGGGGTTGAACATCAAAGTCACTGTGTGTGTGTGTGTGTGTGTGTGTGTGTGTGTGTGTGTGTGTGTTTATTTTTGCTGTGTTGAAGATTGACTGACCCCTGACCCTGTGGACTTCTCTCAAATTTCATCAGACATTCAGCAGCCGTGTTTAAAACCTTACTTGCTATGCATTGTTTTCTGCAACAAATTTGACCGTCAGTTGGTGCCTGGGCCACCGATTGCCACGCTAAAGAACTGAATTTTTTATTGACAGAGTGAAGATGACATGGTGCATTGAAATGAAAGGAACACACGCTTCCATCAAAGATACATTTATCCCCACTAAAGTAAGAGCTTTGGGTCTAAACCGATTTGCAACGTCTGTGGTCTCTAAAGTGCAGGGGCAGATAAACACATTCTCTAGAGATTTACGGTGGATATGAAGTCATGGGACTTGATAGTTTAAAGGAATACGGAGGATCGTGCATCTATAGGTTCCTTATTTCTGGGTCTGGAAGAGATGCTAAGAGAAATTAAAAGTCCTTTTCAAAGTTACATACTAGGCAGGATTTGCACAATTGGGTCCTCTTAGAGTTTGCATTTCTGTGCCAAAGCTGTCAATAGCATATATCAAAGGTGACAGAAGTAGAAGGTTTGATAAATGACTTCTACTCTCATGTTTAATTATTTACAAAATGGAGGCACTTCACAGAGCAAAGCACATCCAGGTTTCTTAAGCTCTCAGTTTTAATCTACTCTGTATTTTAAAATGTTGATATGCACAGAAAGCTTCACTGGCGAGGACACTTGTCTATTTGGATAAACACAGAAGAAAATTTAAGAGTAGTTACAACACTGTATACTTAATTGCCAATGGACACAGGCATTAAAATATGACTCTAATTGACTAAGCAGAAGAGTAATTTATCACAGGAACTTTGTGTACCTCATAAACTTGTTGAGAAGGCTAGAAACCCACACCTGAGAGTGTTTCAAAAATGTACTGTGATGGTTTGTATTTGCTTGGTCCAGGATGTGGCGCCATTAGGAGGTGTGGCCCTGTTGGAGTAGGTGTGTCACTGTGGGTGTGGGTTCTGAGACCTTCACCCTAGCTGCTTAGAAGTCAGTCTTCCACTAATAACCTTCAGATGAAGATGTAGAACTATCAGTTCTGCCTGTACCAGGCCTGCCTAGATGCTGCCATGCTCCCACCTTGATGATGACGGACTGAACCTCTGAACTTGTAAGCCAGCTCCAATTAAATGTTGTCCTTTATAAGACTTGCCTTGGTCATGGTATCTGTTCACAGCAGTAAAACCCTAACGAAGACCACTGATATACCACTACCCTTGGCCAACACTTTAGGCCCAGCCTACAAAGGTACATCACTACCGCTGAAAGCACTGGGCACTAGAGTAAACTAGAACTCACAGAGATCTGCCTTTACTGAAACTCCAACCATCACATGACCACCATCGCGGCTGTAGGTAATACCTCGGAGTCTTGAAGTGGTCTCTACTGGGCCTGAAAGCTAGTCACCTCCCTCACCACTCTCAGCTGCGTAAGGATTCTCCTGTGCAAAGCTTGCTCCTTCAAGCAAGATGGCTATGTTTGGCCATCTGTAATCAGTAGGATCTGGTTCACATCGCAATGTGCTAACTGCAAGTGAGGGGACGTCGTCTTGAAGAGACAGAGTTCAGGTGTACCAGTTAGTGAACAAGTTTGCCAGTGTTTATTATATTTAAAGCCATAGTTGTTGAAGAGACGAAGTAATTGAGGCAATTCTGGGATTGCATTTAGGGCTCGATGGTCTCTTGCGTTAGACAGCACCATTCACCCCTCTAAGCTTATCCCTTGCCGTCTCCACCCTGCACAGTGCCCCATAGACTGTGTATAAGGGAATCCTTGGGCTCTGCCTTTGGGTGGCTTTGGCCAGTGGGAAGGACTGACTGTTGGGATGACTGAAACTGAGGTCTGAGCATGTACATCCCCCAATCCCTACCTGGATGAGATGCAAGATGTTTTCCCAGAGCCCTGCAGGGTGATCCTTTCCTACGTCAGGAGTCCTGGCAACCACTCCACCCTCCCTCTTGCCCTTCAGGTGTGGTGGTTCCCAGTAAGGATCTTTGGACCACTTTCCTCTCTTGTGATGTAATCTTTTAAAACTCTTCTCAGAGGCCCCATTCCCATGGACTGCCAAGCCTCGCTCAGTCCCTGGAGGGTGCATCCATCCTTTCATGGTATGCACTTGGATCTAACTTTCTAATCTCACCTATCAAAGTGCTGAGACACACTGTTTCCTTCTGAAACACGAGCCTCTGATGAAACGAATTAGACAAAGAAAACACGCCTTAAATGTGGCTGTAAGAGAAGTCTGTCGTCAAGGTTTTAACATTTAATTTTGAAATAGCGCTAACAAATTTCTTCTCAGTTCTCAACATCTATCAGAAAAATGTACCAAAAAAAAAAAAAATCCTGAATTTGGAGTTTGGAGGACCATTTCAGACAAGGAAAACGAAGACCTCTCTCTCTCTCTCTCTCTCTCTTTCTTTCTCTCTCTCTCTCTGTGTGTGTGTGTGTGTGTGTATGTCTGTCTCTGCCTTTCTGTCTCTGTCTGTCTCTCTGTGTGTGTATGTGTGTCTGTCTGTCTCTGCCTTTCTCCCCGCCCCGTGTGTGCGCGCCTCCCCCCCTTCTCTGATAGTGGCTAGTTCTGAGGTAAGCCCAGATGTTGAGGAAGATGGATTCACAGACACAACACGAAATGATAGCTATTTATCCTGTCTGTCCACATAGATGAATAGACATACTGCCTCTGTTTGCCACAGATAACAATGTTACTGCTTTGGGTGGATTTTCTTTTTTTTTTGACACAGAGGAAAATGGTGTGTATCTGAATCTTCATAAAACTCTGACTAGCTTCTTGCTTAATGGCTGCTTCCTCTAGTTCCTTTGATTGATGGACAATTTCCTCTTACATTCTAACACATGTCTTAACCACTCCTGCCATGTGTAACATAAAATACTCTGTGCGTGAAATTCTTACTAATATAATCCAGCAATGAATCAAAGGAAATTTCTATGGAATTCTGCTCTCCACCCCAAACCTTCCCCCACCCTGAAATTTCATAATAAAGTAACAGTAACTAAAAACAACCCCCAGTAGAGGTTTGGTGTGCCCCTACTCCTTTTGGAGTTGAATAATGAGTTTACGAAGCTTCAGATTGACAGGTATAGGAAGATTGACAGGTATAGGAAGATTGACAGGTATAGGAAGATTGACAGGTATAGGAAGATTGACAGGTATAGGAAGATTGACAGGTACAGGAAGATTGACAGGCACAGGAAGATTGATGAGTACAGAAAGGCACTGCTTTCGTCTTAAAAATCACGTCATTTTTTTATGTTTACTAAATGCCAGTGGTTTGCTTCTGTTCCTCCCAGAAATGTGGTGTGTGCTGGCTGTTCTCAAACAGCTTCGATTTAAATGTGGACATGGTGAAAATTATTTAAATTTCATTAAATGCTAAGCTGCATAGCATTCCATGATAGATGTTTAGGGACGTGGACTGTGTTCCTGCATGCTACAAGCTCTAATATTTCTGGCTGGCTCACTGGCTTGAAACAGTGCTTCCTGTAGATGACTGGGCTTGGTAAACTATGCTCCTATCTCTTGTCTCAAGCCTTATCTTAAAAAACAATTAATTAATTTTATTTTTATGTATATTGGTGTTTTGCTGTCAAGTATGTCTGTAGGAGAATGTTGGATCCCTCAAGAGTTATAGACAGTTGTGAGCTGCCATATTGGTGCTGGGAATTGAACCCGGGTCCTCTGGAAGAGCAGCCAGTGCTCTTAAGTGCATCTCTCTAGCACCCCAAGCCTTATCTTAATACAGTTTGAAATCTTTCTCCATTTGTAGCACCTACATCATAAGCAATTTCTAGGACTTTCACTGTAATGACCTAACAAATTTTTATAACCTGTATTTAAAACAATTTTCATTTTTTGAACCTGCAAATAAGATTCGTACTCCTATTCAGTTATTCTAGTTGTGGCCCATAGGTCTAATGAATTTGGACTCTGGTTCTGTTATTTGGTTATTAGCCGCTGTCGATTATGATTGTTGAAAGCTTCACCCTGAGTAGGCCTTGATCATATAAAGGTTTAGTGTCCTTGGAAGTTGGTGAAATGTTGCTGTCTGTCTTAATTCATGCCATCAGTCATGTCTCAGAGCTGGAAGATGGCTTAGTCGGGAAAGTACATGTTATACAGGCATGAGGACCTAGTTCTGGTAGTTGGAACACACAAGAAGCTAGACATGGTGGTGTGTTCCTGGCTCCCTCTGCTGATCAGGCAGAGACAGGAGGATGCCTGGCTAGCCATTTTCTAGCTGCTGTGCGCCAGGTTCAGTGAGAGTCTCAAAATTTACAGTTTACAACAACAACAACAGCAACAACTTGGAGAATGGCGATAAAGACACTCGACATCAGGGTTGGGGGTTTAGCTCAGTGGTAGAGCGCTTGCCTAGCAAGTGCAAGGCCCTGGGTTCAGTCCTCAGCTCCGAAAAAAAGAAAAGAAAAAAAAAAGACACTCGACATCAACTCTGACCTTCACCGGCACCCATAAGCACAGCCCCTACACGAGCATGTACGCACACAGAGACACACGAGTAAATCGGTGTCTGGGCACTGGTTGCTCCCTCTCTTATGGGTGAGACCATAGATGTTCAGGGCAATGGACTGACATACTAGCCAGTGAAGATCTGGGGAAAGGGATGGGTCTTCAGATTAGTGTTAAGGTACACTCTCTTTCTTTAAACAAGATAACAATATAACAAACACTGTCACCAAAATAATAATAATCATAATAATAATCATAATAATAATCATAAAACAAAAACCAAAAACAAATGAAAACCCCACCCACATATTTAATGGAGATGTTTTGTTCATTTTTCATTTTACAGGTATATGTTAAGGTCATTAATGCCGTGTGAAATGACATGTTTGGAAACAGTTCGTTCTGTGGGATATCATATTGTATTTATTCTGAAGTTTGCCCTTTTCGGAAGAGGGTGTGTTTTAGAGTTCTTCCTCTGTCAGGATGTACTCTGTCAGGATGTACCTGAATCATTCTTCCCTCTACCTAGTGCACGGTGTTCTGTTTTCAGAGTGTGTATGTGGACTGTGCCTGACATATGATGGCTCAGTTCATAGTTCCCCGATTAGGATGGTGCGAACATGCTGGGAATTTAGTAAATCCATGTGTCAGTCACTTTTCTCATCTCTATGACCAGACTCCAGGTAAGAAGGAGCTGAAGGCCGGAGTGCTATACTCTGACTTGTGGTTTGGCAGTGTAGTCTGTTATTTCAGGGAAAGCATGGTGGGGATGCCTTGTGCCTAGGGCAGCAGGGATGGCTTGGGGGCTGCTTTCTCACAACTTAATGGACCAGAACATGGGAGTCAGGGCAGGATTACAGCTGGGCTGTAAATCTCAACACTCTCCTTGGGCAGATCTACTTCCTCCAGCTAAGCCCCACCTCCTAAATATTCTATGAGTTAAAATCACCCAAAATAGAACCACCAGAAGGGAGCTCTTAAACTGTGTGCGCGTGCTTGCATATGTGTGTGTGTGTGTGTGTGTGTGTGTGTGTGTGTGCGCTCGAGTGTGACATTTAAACCACTGCCCCATATTTTTGACCTTATCCTCAGCCGTAGTCAGTGTGAGTCAGTACTGTCTCCTGATTCCAGATGAGCTTCAGCTCCCAATCAGCTAACTGTCAGAAAGACAGGCAGGCCACACTTCACCATGCACTGTCACCATAATGGGTATTTAGCTATAGTGTATTTGTGACATGACACGGTATCTTCAACTTATGGTTGGTTTATAAGCATGTGGCCCCAAGTGAAATTAAAAGAGAAACTGTAACAGATTCAACTCTCTGTGGGTAGAAAAAAAAAGTTGCTTTTTAAATATTTGTTACTAACAAAGTATTGTAATGAAAATCCTGTTCTGGAATCTTTGGATACACGTGAGGCATTTCCCTAGGCTGGGTCCCTGGCAATGAAAAGACTCTTTGAAAAATATATTCCCTTCTTAAAAAAATAATTATTATTAAAACTGTCTTTCAAAAGGCCATAGCAATGTGCCCGAGGACAACATTTCCCCGTACCCTCAGGAGTATCAGTAGCCCTAATTGGAGTTTCTACTAATTTGAACGACTGAGTTACTAATGAGGCCCGGCCTCGTGTATTTCCTAGTGACAAGTCAGCTTATTCTTTTGTCAATCTGTGTGTCTGGGCGTATACATGCATGTAATCCACACGGGTACTGAAGCCTGCTGACGTCAGACGAGGGCATCGGAGGCCCTGGAAGTAGATTGCCGATTTGCGAGCCACCAAGTGGATGCTGGGAATGGAACCCGGGTTTCCTGGAAGAGCAATCAGTGCTCTTGTTTTTGTTGAGCCCTTCCCACAGCACGGTTTTACCCACTGTTTACCCTTCTAAAACAGTCTCAAGCTGTGCATAGCTCTAGGGCCATTGCCCTGTGATGAACAGGGATCTGCTGACAAAGGGTTGAATAAAGTTATTTCTATCAGATGTCCCTAGCCAGCAAGCCAACTGAGCGATGCTTCTCTATCTTGTTTAAACGGGTATCAGAAGCGTCTTTGTGAAACACTGCACTGATACAAATAAAAGACACGTTACCTCTAGTGTTTCCACAGTCCATGCATCTTCTAGGCTTACTAGCAAATGAACCGACGGTAATGTAACTTGGTGGTCAGCTTCCAATATGCCTTCCAGAACCCTGCAGAAAGTGATGCTAAGCTCATGCTATGAATTCCAAAACCCATTTTCTTAAAAAAAAAAAAAAAAATCAATCTGTATTCTTGCCTGGCTCTGATTCCTGGCACCCGCCCCAGTTTCAATTTCTCTGAGAGAGGAGGCCATGGTTCTGAGGCCTGTAATCTTTCATCCAGTCTGTACTGACTTTGCTCCGACTCTCTCCTCACTTCAATTTACTCCCTGTGCTTTGTGAGTTACTCTGCCCAGCTTGAGGATCACGTACTTTCTGGAGAAGAAAAAGGCGATTGAATGGCTCTGAGTTCTCTGTTATCAGTTAACAGGATCGCCTCTGAGCTGCCGGCTTAGCCTCCTCTTCTCATCCACGCCTCAAGCTGTGTGCGTGTTTTCAAAGCTCCTTCTGGGGTCCTCACTTGTATTTTGACTTCTGCATTCTGTCGTGTTCTTTATGGGATTTGAGGTACTGATTCCCCCCTTCCTTGGGCTGTGTTCGTTCCCTTATTATTTGGGTGTGTCATTTCATCAGAAGACATCGCAGAGCACCAGTTTGGCTTCTGCGTAGACTGTTATGGACAAAGTTTACTCTTTCAGCTTCACAATTAAAAAAATAAATTTATTTTCGCTGTCTCTGGACTTTGAGTCATATTTGTATTTTAGTAAATTTATCTCCTGAAGGCTTCAAGCAGACATCTGATTGCGTTCAACTCCCTCTCCCTCTCCATCTCCCTCTCTCCCTCCCCTCCCCTCCCCTTCCCCCTCCCTCTCCGTCTCTTTCTCTTCTAGTGTAAAATCTGGTATGACACAAACAATTTAATCTTCAAGGAGGAATTTGATTTCACGGGTTTGCTGTGCAAATTTCTATCATGTAAATGTTGCTAACATGTCCTGCTGATTAAAACTGGGTGTGGAGTAAAATTTTCTATAGTTTTTAAAATTAAAATGTGTGTGTGTCTGTGCATGTGTATTTCTGTGTGTGTATGTGTGGTTTTGTGTCTGTGTTTGTGTGTGTGTGTGTGCGTGTTGAGCTTGCACAAAATATGTTTGAGTGGGCATAAATGCTACAGCATATGTGAAGATTAGAGAACAATTTTGTGGAATGTGTTCTCCCCACCTACTGCTCCTCAGGGGACTGTACTCAGGTTGCCAAGGCTCGCTATTATTCCTTGAACCTTTTGAGAAATGAAATCATCAGGAAGGCAAGTCCAGAATGTATTAAACTCAAAGACTGTGGTGGAGATTTAGAGCAGATGTCCAAAGAGTTGAAGTAAGACATCAATATTCCATATTTCCTCTGCGACATTTTTATCACACGTGCCTTACAAAGGCCTCTCCAGGCAGCTCTGTTTAGACTCACATTCCTAGCATGCTCCCACAAATACCAGCACTCCCTCACTCCTGTGTAATTCTCCCCACATGCTGGAGGCCTGCATTCCATAGTTTAGTTTTGACACATGGTGGTACTATATACCCATTTTTTTTTCATCAGATCTGTCTTATATTATAAGATACATACCACCGAACTGATGAAACCAATTCCATTCTTTTATTTCCAAAAATCACATTTATCTGTCTGGTCGATGCTGCAGTGCATAACCTATTTCTTTAAAAGGATTTTTATAAACTTGAGATCCCTTGAGTTCCCTTGAGTGCCACTGAGGCTGTCCTATAGCTGCAGTCCCTTTGGAGATGGTCACAGATGAGAGAGTATCCTCAGCCCCCAAAGGTAGTCCTCATCTGTTAGTTGACTGGTGGATGTGACAGTTTAGGCTAGGTGGCCCATGTGCCACAGTTCAGGATAACTCAGCAGAGTCATCTCCTCAACTGCCTGCAAACTTTATTCCCCCCACCCCCTGCTCAATCCTGCCTCTTCCTTTCCTCCTCTAAGGATCTCCATCCCAAGACAGCGGCCTAACAAATTTACTGCATGCAAATCTCTGTCTTGGATCTTCATAAAAGACCCAGCCTGGAACAATCCAATTGTTTGAAACAAACAAACAAACAAACAAACAAACAAACAAACAAATGAACAACTCAAATCTGGGTTATATCTTGCATGCCAAAGTATAAATAATCAAGACATGTAAATTACTGCCAACCCAGCTCTCTGCTACTTTCTTAAAGTAACTACACTCCTCTTTCTCCCTGTGTGAATCTTCCTTCTATGCCTCTTATGTTAGCTCCCGTTTAGAGTTTTAGAAATTTCTTCTTGACTCCTGTCCTTCCTCTAGACTTCGTGCAAAGCCCTATCATTACTTCCAAAGCATTCCCTCCCACCCCTAATTTCCCTAACATGTAGGGAATTCTTTGTTTTGTTAGGAATCTGTTATTTTTGGCTTTAGAAATCAAAGTTGGGAAGAAAAACAGAGTAGCCACATCTTCTGAGCCCCCTTCTCATGTCCGCAATCTCCACAACGTTTAACGGGAAGAGCCAAGAGCACTGGTGCGATTTGCCCACCTGTAATGGTTCCTGACCAGTGGTTCAGAGCTCAGTGTCTGAGGGGATTCCAGGAGAATCACTTCCTCTCAGGGGTGACTCAGGAGGCTCAGTCATTGGACTGGTTCTTCAGGAAAGAGTGGCCATGAGCTCTGTGTGTCAGTTTGGGCCTTCTAGGAACAAGACAGGAAATACTTAGAGATCAAGAGTCAGGTTCAAAGAGGCAGAAGGAACACCCATTCAGAGCCTGTCCCACATGTGGCCCATACATATACAGCCACCCAATTAGACAAGATGGATGAAGCAAAGAAGTGCAGGCTGACAGGAACCGGATGTAGATCTCTCCTGAGAGACACAGCCAGAATATGGCAAATACATAGGCGAATTCCAGCAGCAAATCACTGAACTGAGAACGGGACCCCCGTTGAAGGAATCAAAGAAAGGACTGGAAGAGCTTGAAGGGGCTCGAGACCCCATATGTACAACAATGCCAACCAACCAGAGCTTCCAGGGACTAAGCCACTCCCCAAAGACTATACATGGACTGACCCTGGACTCTGACCTCATAGGTAGCAATGAATATCCTAGTAAGAGCACCAGTGGAAGGGGAAGCCCTGGGTCCTGCCAAGACTGAACCCCCAGTGAACATGATTGTTGGGGGGAGGGTGGTAATGGGAGGGGGAACACCTATATAGAAGGGGAGAGGGAGGGGTTAGGGGGATGTTGGCTTGGAAACCAGGAAAGGGAATAATGATTGAAATGTAAATAAGAAATACCCAAGTTAATAAAAATGGAGGAAAAAAAAAGAATCAGGTTCAAGGGAAAGAGGAAGCAGGCTAGGGCAAGGAGAGTTTTCAAACCATATTTTGAATCTGACATTAATGAAGAGAACGTGTAAACGGTGAAACAATAGGGTACTCTGTGGGGATGTAAAACATTTCATCCTGCAGGGAAGCCTTTTTTAAACTCAAGAAAGAAAGGACTCAGAATAGATCCAGGAGGTCTGACCAGATTTGCTAGGCCCATCCCTCCCCGTGCATACATTGGCACTAAGGACAGAGATGCTCTCAAACCATCCAAACAACCTGAAAGAGAGAGAGACCAGCCAATCAGACCAGCCAAGCTGCCTAGAAGAAGCAGAGACCAGCTGCACTGCTCAGAAGGGACCCCACTATCCAAGCTGCCGGAAGGAGGCATCCCCAGCCAGCTGAGTTGCCTGAGGGCTGTGCACTGTGTTTCAGGTTCCTAGCCTTGTGAGCTGTCTGCCATGCCTGGGGTGGGCTTCGGTGATGCGGCTGTCTTTGAGTCAGTCCTGCTTCTGGAAGTAACCCGTCATCCACACTGCTGTGAGTAACCCCAATACAATTCCTTGGTTTATCGATCTGGATTTTGGTGGTATCCTTACTTTGGTCTGTTGTTGGTTCTCTCTCTGGGATGAGTAGATAAAATGTAAGCCACAGATGAGTTTTGGGTAGGTAGCATCTCCCATTGTCTTCCCCATGGGGAGCTAGTACTGCTACACTCCAGTCCCTTGCTGACTCTGTGACCGTGAGAAGGTCCTTTGAATTCTGTGGGCTGTTCATACAGGATGTTGATACTCTCTTACCCTTCTTTCTGAGGAGACTTGGCCTCTATGCAGAGCAATTAACACCGCAACAGGGGACTCCTCCCCCCAATCTACAAAAATTAATCTACCTCTTCCCACCTGTTTGCCAAGACTATTCCAAGAGCCTCTTGGCCTGGAACTTGGAAGAGACCTTTCAATTCACTTTCATCTTTCCTAAATTGTTGTTTTCTACCCTTAGGAAATGAGCAGGGAGATGAGCACTTAGTAATAAATTAAGACAGAAAACAACTAATCTATTTTAGGGAGATTTTTTTTCCTTGCAAAGTTTTTTTTTTTTTTTCCTAGTTAACCTTCCATCTCCCGCTACTCAGAAAATTAAATTAAAGGGATCAAGCTGGTCAATCCATATTTCAGTAGAAAACAAGGTTAATATTTATGCTCATTAATCTGTTTTTTCTCTAGAGAACTTACTCATTTGATTAACGTTTCTCGCTCTTTCACTCCCTCCCTCCCTTCTACCTTCTTAATCTCTCCAATAAATTTTTGTCTGAGTATGGTTTAAGATGCCCTTAAATGCCCTTGGTTAAGAAAATTGATCTATGAGGATAACTATCAGATGGTTTTCATGGGAACTGGAAATCTACACCATTTTTTTCTCAATGTCTATACTGGGGCAATTAGCCATCTATGAGTTTCTGTTTTGTGGACCAGCACTATTTGGACAGCCTTGATTTGCCATTCTATTGTGAGGCATGTTTTGCCAGCTTTCAGAAGTAACCACATCTAATACCATGTCCTTCCATCAGTGAAATGTTTATAAGTGGTCTCACACCCTGGGAGCATTCCAAAACACTCAGGGGGCAAGTTTTTCAACTTACATTCTGTGACCACCCATATCAGATCACTTCAGGAGCAGTCTTTAAAATGGAGATGTCACTTCAAAAACTACTAAGGCATAATATTCATAGTTGAGCCCAGACACATGCACTTTCATAATTCCTAAGTGGATTAAAAGTTAAGAACCGTGGCTAGCCAAAATGTAACGTACAGATTAAGAATTAACCAAGAATAGAAATTTTTGTAGTTAGCCAAAAGCTGAACTCAAAATTTATTCAAAAAGGAAAACAAATTAAAATAGTCAAAATCATCTGTGAAAGAATAACAATGTTGGAAGATTGCTATTAGCTGGCTTCAAGACATACTGCAAAGCTATGGTAATCAAAACTGTATGGTTTTAGCTAAAAGGTGCACATATGAGTGAAACAAAATAGACTCTAAAAAAATAACACACCAAATACCGTCAGTTAAATTTTGTAAAAGTACAAATGTAATTCAAAGGAGAAAGGACACTGTTTCCAACAAATGGTACAGATGAAATCGAATAGCTGAATGTCCTTAAACATGGAAATGAACCTCAAGCCATACCCCAAAGAGGCATAGTTGGGGTCAGGGGTCTAAACATAAAATGTGAAACTAGACAACATTTAAGCCTGTAGTAAGATGGCATACTGGGAATTGTGTCTTGGTGGCTTGGTGAAGAGAAGGATGAGAGAGGTCGGGGTTGGGGGGGAGGGAGAGAGGGAAGGAGAGAGGGAGGGAGAGAGGGAGGGAGAGAGTCATAAACAGTTGTAATCTGTTTTGATTACATAATGGCTATCATTGAGAAAAGAAACAATGAATGCTGGGAAGATGAGGCCCCTTTACCTATTACTAAACTGGTGCAGCCACCCTGGAAATCAGTGGGGAGCTTCCAAAGAGAAGTTGGAAATAGAATTACCATGTAATCTAATTATATCACTCAAGTGTATTCCTGAGGACTCTAGGAAATTCTTCTGTACCCATGTTTAGCACTGCACTATAGTGAAGCCATAACTCAGAACTCTATTCCAAAGAGCATGGGTTTTACTTATTTGAACTAATATTTTAATCAATTGGGATATACCCGAATCAAACTACTACTAGAGTCCAGCCAACTTTTATCGAACACCTACCATGGCCAGGGCCTGGAAACAAAGCGGTACACAAGGGTCTCCCTGCCCTTCCTCCTGCCAGCTCACTGCAAAGACAAGAAAGTGATTAAGCACTGGAGATGAGGGTGGAGCTCTGCAAAGATGGGTGGGTTCAGGGCACTGGGTCTTACAGAGAGCGGGGAGCTTTGAAAGTTGTAAGACGGAGACTTAGTGGAAATCAATCCCATTGTAAACCAAGCAAAATAAGACGGGGGAAATGTAACGAGCATGGGAAAATGTAGTTATTGATCAGGAAAGGCGAGGTAATTAAAAGAAAACTCTATATGTGCTGAGATTGAATCAACAGATGGTACCCTGTTTCTAAAAAGGCAACCCAAGTAATTCAATATCGATTCCCCCCAAGGAAGGAACATAAATGGAGAAAGAACATGCAGCTGGGTCGACTTTAGATGCCATGAGAAAGTTCTTTAGACTTTTCTCACCTTTGGTAGAAACACACACACACACACACACACACACACACACACACACACACACACACACACCCTGCATTAAAAAAGAACAACTTTGAATCCCCAGCTCCTTTCTAAATCATTTCCAGAATTTTAAATCTTTTCCTTAGTAAAATAGTCAGTGAATTTGTTCATAACTACTGTGTCTTCCTTCTGAAGACATAGCCTCTTAGGTTCCCCCATGACTTGGATGTCGTTGGGTGAAGAACCAGCCTCCCTTCATCCATCTTATAATAAAGTCAAACTAGGTTTATTCTGTCTAGGATTAAATTGCTGTTTCTCAAGGATTGGGCTATGCCCAACCTTTTACCTTAACTACAAATGGTACTGTTCCAGGAAATGGCAACCATACTTTTGCTTCCAAAGGCCATTATGACCATCTGCTGTTAGGACTACTTTATGGCCACCTTGCCATCATGCCTTTGCTTCAGGAAGTGTGATAGCTAACTTCCTCTGCTTATGTTCTGTTCCACCTTTTTTGCCCGACAATATCCCATTGGGAACCCCCTACCCCAAAACCTGAGCTATAAAAAACATTGTCTTCCTCAAGTCTAAAGCTGAACTCTTAGGGGAGTCTTAAGGGAGGCAGCCCATGTGCACTAATAAAAACAAGTTTGATCTAATTAATTACTGGCTTTAGTTAATTTGAGCTTGATGATCTGGGTGAGTGGTCTTCTTCCTCATATCTTTGGGATTAACATGGAGTTGACCTGACTGGAACATGAGAATGTGAAGAAAGGAGAGACAGAGAACACAGATACATGGGTAGACAAGTTGGGAGAGGGTGGACCATGGGCTCTAGTGGAGACTAAACAGCGGCCCAGAAACTCAGCAGGTTTCTTTTATACATCTGATTGGGAGAGTTGAGTTTATTGTACACAGCTGAACTGGGAGGCAGGCTTAGTTAATCTCAGTAGAAGGTCTATCAGGGATCAGTCTCAGGCTATAGACATCAGGGAGGAGGAAGCTATGGTCCACACCTGCACACACACTGTCATCATCTGCACAGAGGGGGAAGTCTTTGCCATTTCTCTGAGCCTAACCCAGAAAGGCCTTGCCATTCCCATGAGGATCATATTCATGTCATTAATACACATTCACTTGGGACTGCATCCTCGTCCCACACTTAAGTCTATTTGCTTCTTTTTTTTAATGTTAAAAGTCTGTAAGGCCCACCCCTCTCAAAAATTTTAGCCCAGAATTGCTCCTGTCTAAAGGAAATACAGGGACAAAATGTGGAGCAGAGACTGAAGGAAAGGCCATCCAGA
Source organism: Rattus norvegicus (assembly GCF_021556685.1). Lineage (NCBI taxonomy): Eukaryota > Metazoa > Chordata > Mammalia > Rodentia > Muridae > Rattus > Rattus norvegicus. Next base: position 76,758,374 of record NC_141544.1, read on the forward strand.
GACTGTCCCACCTGGGGATCCATCCCATATGCAGCCACCAAACCCAGACACTATTGCTGATGGCAAGAAGTGCACGCTGACAGGAGCCTGATATGGATGTCTCCTGAGAGGCTCTGCTAGAGCCTGACAGATAAAGATGGGGATGCTTGCAGCCAACGATTGGACTGAGCACGGGGACTCCAATGGAGGAGTTAGAGAAAAGACTGAAGGAGCTGGGGGGATTTGCAACCCCATAAGAACAATATCAACCAACCAGACTCCTTGGAGCTCCCAGGGACTAAACCACCAACCGAAGAGTACACATGGTGTGACCCATGGCTCCAGCTGCATATGTAGCAGAGGACGGCCTTGTTGGGCATCAATGGGAGGAGAAGCCCTTGGTCCTGTGAAGGCTCAATGCCACAGTGTAGGGGAATGCTAAGGCAGTGAAGCAGGAGTGGTGTTGGGGGAGCATCCTCATAGAAGCAGGGGAAGAGGTGATGATATAGGGGGTTTGTGGAGGGGAAACCGGGAAGAGGGATAACATTTGAAAAGTAAGTAAATAAAATAACCAATAAAAAATAAAATAAAAAATTATAAATAAATAAAATCCTGGAATGTTTTGTTCTTTTGCAAACATCACACAGTTAGCAGCTGAGTGTAAGAGATTACATACATAAATCTACTTTCTACCCTTGGACAATTGCTTTAGGAGAATTGTAAGTCTACCATCCTAAGCCTCACGACAGTTTGAATTGCTGGGCAGCCTTCTGCAAGCTACAGAACATTTCTTAGAGTCAGTTCACAGATTAGAAGAGCAAGGGGCTAATTATCCTTGTCCACACAACGGCTGTGAAGTCAGTCCAGTGAAAAGAAGTGCACCTGGAAGTGTGCTTGCCCCTCAATGAGCTTCTCTCGGTATAGTACTCGATAACCTCCATTTGTCTTTTTCCCCCATCATCAGAGCACCCCTGGGGAAAATCCGCAGCATGGGCAAGGCCCAGACTCTTCTGGAAACTGAAACAACACAATCATTATTATCGGAACCACTCTGGGCAAAGGGAAGATCAGAAAACATTCCAGCCTGGGGGGTAATGGATAAAACATTAGATGGTTACAGGAACACATTAAAGACTTTCCATCAAAACTGGGAAATAACTTTGCAAATTGGTGTCTGATTCCACAATAAAAACTGCTCTAATCCTTGGGGTGAGCAAATGGCTTAGAGCAAATCTCCTGAGCGTCCCCAAATGTCGATCCCATGAAAGCACCCCGCATGCTGAGTGTATTATCACCAGCAAGAAACAGATAGGGACCGGCTGATGTCAACATCTAGCTGTCCTAGGAGATAAACTGCTGCCTCTTGTAAATGGAGGAAATTTATGCTGGAGTATTTGCTAAAGGCCAAATTGGTCCCTGTGGCATGTGCATTTCTGAAGGGAAAAAATGTTTTTCTCCCTAAATAATTTCCTGGCTTAAGGCAATTATTTCTATAATGTATCCGTTATTGGGATCATCCTGACACTCCCCTGGGACCTGTAGGAATAAGAGGATTTTTCTAATGTGTGCCAACACTGAAAGAGAAGGAAGATATCTTGGCTTCGGCTAAAAGAGGCAAGCAGAGAATAACTTTTGTGTCAGAGAAAAGGTAATTTGGGGTTTACCTAACACGCACTGTGTGCCAAGTGCCTGGGTAAATGTTACACTCGCTAACCTTATTCTTACAGCAGCTCTGAGAAGAGAAGGTTAACCCTCTCATTTTAGCATCAAAGGGCACCATGGCTCTGAGAAGCTCAATGGTGTGCACAGAACCCTATAGCACACAGCGGACAGCAGGATAACACAAAGTTCTCTTCTGGACAGTAGGTAGTTCCTGTGTCCCTTTATTTCCTTTGCAATCTTCTCCGTTGTCTTTTGTATCCAGGGAACTAGGCCCAACTTACCTTCTTTCACTTTCTGTTGTATTTTGTGGGTGTGGACTCTGGGCAGGGAGTCACAGGGCAGAGGAGCCTAAATTGACAGTGCTCCCTGCACTGGTCTGTGCTCCCCACACAGAATATCTACTCTAGGTCTTGAGAACTCTCCTTCCCTCTGAGGGCCCCACACAGCACTCGAATCTCCTCAGAGCCCCACTTGGAGCGTGCCACGAATTTATACTGCATTTGAGCTGGCCCAGCTTGGAAGATTCTCAAGGCTTAGAAACAACCTGTCCTCCACGTTGTTACTAACTTAAGTAAAATTGTTGAGAAATGGACGTGTCCTGATTCTCCTTCAGTGTTCCGTTCCAACAGGGCTTGGTTCATTGTGGGGAGTATCTTCTGCCTCTACCTCCTGCTCACTGAGAGAAGAAGCGGGTTTTAGGACCGGAAGCACCCCACTGGGCCATATGTGATTTCCGAAAGATGGCATTCAGAGTCGAGAGAAGAAATAACAAGCTGACATTTGTATAACATTCTATAGCTTTACCGTCATCACTTTCTATTTAAGGATATATTACAGGATGGATGCATGTCCAAGAAAAAAGAAAGAAAAGCTGAGCACGAATGAACAGTGAAGTTATCTTTTAAAAGGCAGAACACAGTAGCGGCCCCCGAACTCTCTCCTACAGCCCGTGAGACAGGTCTACTTTGGCAGAGCCAGTTAAATCCTGCTTTCCGCATGACTCATCACAAAAGCTGTCAGGACCATGACGAGGAAATAGAAGCTGCATATTAAACGGGACAGATCAGAAGAGAATTTCTCCACATATTAATTACATCAGAAGGAACACAACCTTTGACAATCGGCAAATAACAGTCCTAACATTGTCGGGAGTGTCTCTCTGGGAAGTCTCGTGCCATGTATAAACAGGCAATGATTCTTTAAAAGATCCATTTTGTCGTGCTTTTAAATTTGAGTGACAAGACATTTTGGAACCATCATAGTTCCAGAAGGTTGCCATTCTATTATTAGATAATTACAGTACTTAACATGAGAAAGGATGGTAGGAGTGATATTTTAAATATATTTCCATGATTATGAGATGTCTCTTTTCATCTCTAGGAAGCCATCTTACCTCAGTGTCTATTTCGGCAGATTTTAATTGTACCGTGACAAATCACATCGTTATCTGTACTGGAAAATCAACCTTTTATTTTTAACCCTTCTGTAATGTGTAACCGGAGAGACACATATAGGTGGGTTTTACTTTTAAATCAGGCTGACAGATTTTTGTCTTTACATCCGATTGCAGATGTGTTTAAAGTAATTAACGATACTGTTAAGCATAACAGTATCTTGGCTATGGTTCCTTTTCTTCCCATTTTTTGCCTTTTTTTGGATTATGAAAGCATTTTTTTTATTATTCCCTTATTAGCTTTTTGGTGGTACATTCTTACATAATTCTTTCTGTAGTTACCATAGAGATAACAATATGTATTTTTTTTCCTGTGCGTTACAGCTTTTCTTCCCATGAGCTATTTGGAGCTTGCCGCTTCTTGACTACAGCAAGGTGCTCTGCAAAGGTCTTGCTTCTCACAGTTGCCACTACTAAAACACCAGAGACTGGATTTACACGGTGTTCAGTCAGCTGGCTTCTATGTGGAGTCACGTGTTTGCCTTTTGAAAGGTCTGTCCAGGCTGCACGTGGGATCCTTCTCCTTCAGCCTGAACAGCTGGCTAGTGCTTCCTCTGGGTCTCTGCTGGAGGAATTGGCTCCTTTCCGGTTTCATTTGTCAGAGAACACCTTAAACGTAACCTTGTAACATCTGTACTGTTTGCATAAAACGAAATTCACCCATTTTAAATGTGAAGTTTGATGAGTTTGCACAGCCTCGTTGCCACCTCCCCATCATCGAGGTTCACTAATTTCTCGTCACTCTGGGTAAGTTTGTGTCCACCATTTTACTGTCCATCCTTGCCTCAGAGAACCACTGAGCTGAGGTGCAAAATGCCACTTTCAGAACTTCTCGCTGGGAATTAGGCCCCAGCTTTCTGCGACTGCTTTCTCTCAGTTAGCATTCAGTTTCTGAGATCCATTGGTGTTGTGTGTCGCCTTGCTACCCCGCCTAAGCTCTGGGAACAGGCCGCAATACCAGCCTCCACCCAGCTTCCCTTGAATCTGCAGGTAGACACAGACACACTCGATTGTTCAATTTCCACCTGCCTTTTGACACAATTGCTCAGCACTACCTAGTCCCTCCTGGAGAAGCGTGCCCCATCAATGTTCCCAGCTCTGTGCCTCTCCACCTGGCCTAAATTTTCGTTGCTCAGCTACGTCTAGTTCCTGCTAAACACCTCCGATCATCCACCTGTGGGAGCAACCTGCTGCATGGCCACTCCATTCCAGATCTCACACGGCTGATCGTCTTTTCTCCATCAGAAGCATGGTGAACTCTTCTCTCCTCCCTTGCGTCTGTCTGATTGCTTCCGGGGACCCTGAAGAACCTCTTCCTTCTGCCCAGCAATTGGGCCATGGCTTCTTTACTGACAGATCAAGAACCAATTGAGGAACAGGATGTTGGCACTAGCACCACCCCTACACAATGAGTAGCACTGAAAAGTAGCTCGGGACTAGTCCTGCCTAACATGCTCATGGCATCGACAGCCCCTCAGGCAGTCACCACCACTGTAACAGCAAGTTTCCTTTGTATGTATATAGTATCTTTTGATTATCCCACCTACTGGACAACTGACTGGAGTACAGGCCTAGCCTCTCAGTAAACAACTCCATCTTGGGGAGTTCAGCTCTGCTCATTTGCAAAACTTGTTGACCGTTCGCCACCGGAGAGGAGCAAGGAAGCTCATGAAACCTTCAGTCGAGCATCCAACCACTCCCTAACACCTGTGTGTGCAGCTCTGTCCTAACCGCCCGTAGCCTTGGGTGGGGCTGGAGTACATAGCCCAGGGAAGACTAGGGGAGGGAGCACAATTTAAATGGAGTCGAGATTTCTGGTTTCTTTGGAAACTCAGTTGTGTCACGTGATGCTTTTCTGGACGCTGTCTTGGGAGTTGTTTGTCCAAAGCAGAGATATGAAAGGATGTGTTGCTGATAACAGTCACGTGATGTTTTTCTAGACATTTTGCGAGAGAGGATATGTTTTGCTGAAGCGGAGGACACTGGAGAAGGCAGGTGATGTTTAAAAAGAATATAAATATAACCCCACAGAGGGTGAGATGAAGCTCTTGCACTGGTTCACCTTGCAACGCTTGGCTGTCTTCTCTCATCTTCACTTGTTCTGACTTTGTAGAGAGAGACGCATGTCAAAGAACTTCTCATGGTATTCTGCTTGCTTCTAGCTGCTTCCCTGGGCTCTGTAGCAGGAAGGGTGGGGCCTCCTCCATGTAAATGCTGGGGGCAGCACAGCCCCCAAACCATTTCTTGCTGGAAGACCTGTCTGAGGACTACTTGGAAGACCAAGGGTTGCTGGTGCAGAATGCCAGCCAATCAGGAACCGCTGTTTAGAAGAGACGGTTTCTTGGGACCAATGGGGGCATGGGTGAAGGCTATTCAAGACGCTTGCAGCAGTGTTCAGAGAGATTGTGTTGTTGACTCTGCACACCTCAGCCCCAACCCCCAAGGGCAAGTAGGGTTGGGCAGGTGAGTAGTCCAAGGCACGCGCAACAGGACTCAGCCAATTCTGTGGAGCCTCTGTTTCTTTTGGGTTGGACGTCTACTATGGATTCTTGTTTGGTGTTTGCCAATTGGACTGGACTGCTGCTACTGGTTTGTATTTGATATTTTGAACTGGACTGCTGATATCCTGACAATGAAGATTGAAATCATCCCCCCAAAAAACTACTTCTAAACAGGTCCACGTTCCCCTGGTCCTATTAACCATCCTCTGCTACTTTTGGTCAATGGGCTAGAAGGGAGGTTGAAGCATTTAAAAACCCTTAATAAAGTTAGTTTTAAAAAAGTCTAAACCTATACTTATCCCTGTTAGGTAAAGACTTTCCAGGGTGGCCTTTGGCTAGGGAGCATCTGCGTGCACTCCAACAAGTAACCCCTCATCCATGCTTGTAAGGAAGCCCAACTTTGATGGATTCATGTCTCAGATTGGAATTGGGACCTTTGGAGAGGAGGAGACATTGCTCACATCTCCAGGGGAGGAATTGTAGCAACACAGATATTTGTATTGTTACTGTGTTTTGGGGTTTGATTTTACTATTAAGAATGTTTCTGTTATGGGTATTTGCATACAAACTTTCTGTGGACATATTTTTGTTTTTCTTGTGTATTTACCTAGGAATAGTGAGTGTAAAATTATCACTTAAGAAGGAAGTCCCAGGGGCTGGGGATTTAGCTTAGTGGTAGAGCGCTTACCTAGGAAGCGCAAGGCCCTGGGTTTGGTCCCCAGCTCCAAAAAAAAGAATCAAAAAAAAAAAAAAAAAAAAAAAAAAGGAAGTCCCAAACTGATTTCAAAGTGACTACTAGTCACTACATCCCTACAGGCAATGAATCAAAGGGTCCAGATGCTCGGCACTGGCCAAGGCCTGTGTTGCACAGCAATTGCCAAGCCTTTTCCATTTCAGTCACTCCAGAGGGTCATTTGTAGGCCTGATTTACATTTTCCTGAGTAGTAAGGGTATCAGGCACTGTTCCATGTGCTTTTGAGCTGTTAATATATCTTTGTTGGTAAAACATCTTTTCAAATCTTTGGTCTATTTGTCTCTGTCAAGTCTTGAGAGTTTTTCATATATTTTGGTTATATGAAATGTTCATAGACATTTTTGCTTTGCAAATGTTCCCTGTCATTTGTTTGCTTTGCAATTTTCTCCTCCTCCTCCTCCTCCTCCTCCTCCTCCTCCTCCTCCTTCTCCTCCTTCTCCTCCTCCTCCTTCTCCTTCTCCTCCTCCTCCTCCTTCTCCTCCTCCTCCTCCTTCTCCTCCTCCTCCTTCTCCTTCTCCTCCTCCTCCTCCTTCTCCTCCTCCTCCTCCTTCTCCTCCTTCTCCTCCTTCTACTACTACTACCACTACTACTATTATTGATGTGTGTGTGCACACACACATGCACGTGTGTACATACATATGTGTACTCTTGAGTGTGGAGTAAGAGAACAGCCCTCAGGAGTCTGTTTTCTCCCTCTACCAGGGAATTCTGACACAGGATTAAGGTCTTCCAGCTTGTACGGCAAGCGCACTTGATGCTGCCTCATCTCTCCCTGATCTATTTTTTATTAATGCTATCTTTTGATATTCATATGGGATTATGTTCAATGATTTACAAATATTGAGCCAACATTGCATTGTATGTTGTTGCTTTTATGTACAGTGCGGTGACATTTGCTAACGCCTTGCTGGGGACTTTGCATGTTACTGGAGGCTTCCTAGTCTCATTTCTATTCTAGCACCGTGTTTAGTTTTGGTATCAAAACAATGCTTCCCCTAAAACAAGCTAGGAAGTGCTGCCTCTCTTCTATTTCCTAGAAGATCCTTCCTTCCTTTCTTCCTCTCTCTCTGTACAGAAATGTCATTTCTTTTTTAAGGCAATTTCCTACCTCAACTACCTGGGGCTGATTTTTCTCAGGGAAAATGTAAACAATGACATTGATTGCTTACCTATGTACCTGTTTCTTCTTTGCTGAGTTTTACAGTTTGTGAGTTTGAGAAAAGGACACACATCATCTAAGCTAGTAAAAATTTCCCCCTATAGCGTTTGTCTTGGGATTTCCATAGCTGTGAAGAGACACCATGATCCAGGCAACTCTTATCAAGGACAACATTTAGTTGGGACTGGCTTGCTGGTTTGAAGTTCAGTCCATTATCATCGTGGCAGGAAGCATGGTAGCACCCAGGCAGACACGGTGCTGGAGAAGGAACTGAGAGTTCTACATCTTGTTCAGAAGGCAAACAGAAGACTGACTTCCAGGAAGCTAGGAGGTGGGTCTAAAAGCCCACCCCCACAGTGACAGACTTCCTCCAACAAGGCCATGCCTCCTAATAGTGCCGTTCCCTGGGCCAAGCATATTGAAACCACCACAGTGCTGTTCATGATATGCCTTTATTATTATCCTCAAGCCAGACCTGGAGTTACAGCTTCTCTTTCATTTTTAATCGCAGAGTCTGTCTGCTCTTCCCCCTCATCCCCTCCTTTCCTTCCTTATTTCTGTCTGCTGGACGATTCGTTAGTTTTATCAGCTTTGCTTTTATGATTTTTTTCTCTCTTGGTTTCCTATTTCCTATGTCAGGGCCTTTACACTGCCCCTTTCTTCCTTTTGGTAAGTTTTGCTTTATTTTGAGCTCCATCTTTTAGTTTCTAAAGCGGAAGCGTAGATTGTTGACTTAAAGCTAGGAAGCTAATGTATAAACACCTAATGCTGCCAATTTTTCCTTAAGGCAATGTTCTCACACAGATTTTGTTCGCTTGTTTTGTTTCCTGAGGCAGCGTCTCACCGTGTAGCCCATGCTGGCTTGGAATCCATGCTCCTCCTACCTCAGCCTCCTAAATGCTGGGATTACAGTGTATACCACCATGCTCTGTGCATTCACAAATTTTGGCATGTTAAAGATTCATTTTTGTTCACTTCTAAGTATTTCCTCAGTTTTTGATTTTGATAGTCAAATACATCTTAAAGAACTCAGAAAAGAAAGTGCTCATTTCTTTGATGTGCCTGTTGTATACGCCACTCTGTCCTATGCCTACGTCCTTGATGTCTTAGTTTTCCTATTGGTCTTCTAGTAGGTATTCTCTGGCCATTAAAAAAAAAAAAAGCAAATCTATTATCTTTTTCATTTTTCTTTATCTGGAAATAGGTTTACTTTATCTTGTTTTTTCCTGGGTATAAACTTTTGGTTTTCCTTTCTTGCATTCAAAACTGTTTCTCTGTCGTCATCTCACACAGTTCTGGCAAGAATTGTGCACTTCTTCGAACAGTTGCTTGTTTGTAAATAATGTGTCCCTCCCCCACGATTGCCTTTGTTTGCCTTTGCCTTTGCCTTGTAAGTTTTCTTTATAATTAATCTGGACATTGATTTCTTTGTGTTTCTCTATGGGGGACTGCTCAGCTTGCAATCAAATTTGGAAAACGTCACCATTATTTTTCTAAATAATTTTCCATGCTTCACTCTAGCCTCCCATCTTTAATGGATCTTTAATGACATTAACCCTAGACTTTATGGTTCCAGGCCATAGGATCCCTTGTCTTTCTTTTTTAAAAATCCCCCTTTCCCAGGGCTCAGCAGTTAAGATCGCTTGCTGCTTTTGCAGAGGCCTGGGTTCAGTTCCCAGCTCCTATCTCAGGCAGCCCACAACCACCTGTGACTCCTGCTCCAGAGGACCTGCTGCCCTCTTCGGCCTCCTCAGTCACCTGCATGTATGCTGTGTACATCCATAAACTCAGCACACGCACACACACGCACACATGCACATACACACATGTGCACACACACACACACATGGACACACACACACACACACACATATGCACACACACAATGGACCAAGTACTCTTCCCTAGGTTTTATATTTTTATTTATAATTTTCCCCTTTGTTTCTTCTTAACGTCTTCAATCCCTTTATTGAGGCTTCGTATTTCAAGAATGTCTGCCCGTGTTTCTTGCATTTCAGAAGTACCGTTTTTAGTCTTCCCCAGAGAGTACCAGTGTGCGAGCCGTCTTGGCATTGGCATCCTACGGTGGTCTTTTCCCATACTACAGTTTCTCTAGCTCTCCACATGATGGCAACTTTGATATTATACTCCAGGAACTTCAATGACCACAGAATTCTAGAACTTTGTGTTGATGTCATGGACAGCAACCTAGCTGGGCACAGATGAGAATTTCATCTGTTCTCCTGTGACTCAAAATTTTTCCTATTATAAAGATTATACAGTGTTATTCAAATCTGTCTTGCATGCAGGTGTACTGCCAGCAATTTGTCTGGGATCCCCACAATCATCTATCTATCGTGTATTTCAGGTTTTATGGTTAATGGCATTCTGTCTAGGGTCAGGATGCCACTTGGAAATGGAGACCAAGAGCAACTTCATGAGGCTGCTTTTCCCTGAAAACAATCTTCTAAGATTCAATCTTTTTTTACTTTTTCCTGCTCTTCTTTTTTATTTCCCAGCCTGGAAGTTATGGCTATATTTATCTACCCTCTTGTATATACATTTTTTTTAAAGTCGTGCATGTCCAGGGCCAAGACATAGGGAGACAGATCGAAGAAAACAACAGTAAAATACAGCTCCATCTACCTGCTGAGGACTGCATCCCCTCTGACTAGACATCTGTGTAGTGACAATTTTGGGACTTTGGTTTCTTTTAAAACCAGAAATATAAGAATATGTTTTCATTTTAATCCCCGGTGTGGGATATGGAGCTGCTTCAGATTGTCCACAGTAGCTGACTATGATTTGCTCAAGCTCTATCAAGGGCATGGCTTTGGCAGCTGCACATAGTTCCTATGACTGTGTGAGTTTGGAATTCTGGGAATTTTTAGAGAATATACACATGCCAGAGATCCAAGAAACGTGATAGGCTGCTGGTTGGATGTTGGTTGTTGGTGTTGGTTGGATGTTGGTTATTGTAGGTCACGGTATGTTAAGTAGTCCTGTGTGAAAAAATAAAAAACAACACGAAATTAGATATCCTGATGGGGAAGATCGAATTTGCCCCCAAGAAACTCGATTCTCCTAACCAGCAGGAGGTAGTCTAGCTATAATATCACCCCCCCTGTTCAATCCCTAACTAATAAGGGATTGCTTTCCCTTTCTCTCTATCATTTTTCTCTCTTATCAAGTGTTAGGAGGTGGAAAGGGTGGAGGAAGGTGGAAGAAAGAAGAGCCCACGAAGTAGCCAAGTCCACCTACAGAGGTGGCCGCCTCACGCTTAGATTCCTGAAGTCTCTATTGTTGCTGATGCTCTCGTGCCATCATGGGATCTCTCAGATGCTGAATGTGAGTGACTAGAGGGGAAAGAGGTGTCAGTCCACTCCCTCTGAGCACCAGAAGACCCCCCCCCATACTCTTAACGTAGAGCTAGAGGTGCCTTTTGGAACTCTATGTACAAAGACGCCCACGTTGAAGGTTTTAGTAGTTTAGAGTTCAGCCTGAAGTTTATATTGAAGGAAACAAAGAGTGAACTCATTACACATTTTATCATAATTGGAATCCTGCTATTTCCCCAGTCACCAGCCACCAGGCACCGTTCAAAATTTGTAGGATCCTTAACATGAAATACATCTATTGCTGCATTTCTCTAGAATTGGAAATATCTATCGCACTTGAGTCACTGAATAGCTGGGATTTTTGTTCTAGCTGCTGACCTGTCCCAACCTAGAGCATTCCACCATGTAATCCTTTGTCCTTACCCTGTACCTGCCCTGCAACATCTGAACCTCAGATCAATATTAAGACCTATCTGCCCTTACACCTACGCCTGGGCTCACGTGTTGGGCTGGAGAAAATTAATTTAATCTGAGGTACTGCGGTTGTTCACCTGTTAAACGTGTCCTCTCCTGTTCCTCATGAATGCTAACATTAAAATTTGTCTTTTTGGGGGCTGGGGATTTAGCTCAGTGGTAGAGCGCTTACCTAGGAAGCGCAAGGCCCTGGGTTCGGTCCCCAGCTCTGAAAAAAAGAAGCAAAAAAAAAAATTTTTTGTCTTTTTTTACTAAGACCCCTGCTGGCATCCTCTCATTCTACTACAAATATCCTCATGGGCTTTCCCCTCACCCCTCTCCCTCTCTCCTTCCTTCCGTCCCCTCCCTCCTCTTGTCTAAGATATTGGCTTAAAATTTTCTCATCCCTATTTTTAAATAATGGTTCTTAAATGTTCTAACCTCTCTTCTAGCCCATCACCCACCAGAGGTAGTGGGAAAGAAAGGTTATGAGGATACAGGGGAAGTGGACCTGTTTAGAAATTGTTCTTTGGAGCAAATCCCATCTATGTCATCAGGAAGTCAACAGTTCAGTTACCAAGATTCAGCAGCTGCAGCTTGATCCACTAGCAAAATTAGTGAACACTTCACAAATATACCAGCAGTCCAGTCAGGTAGTGTCGGGATAGCAAACACGAATCAGCAGAAACAGCCAGACCTCAGCAAAACCTGCACAAGTCAGCAGGAGTGACCAGGAAATGTTCTTTGCTGTACCTCCCTCTCTCGATGAACTGAGGAGTGAAGATCAGCAAAGTTGCAGGACCAAAGAAGCCTTACAAAGCTAGCAATGCAAGCCTCTGTCGCTGTCCACTGAATCCTATTTATTCTCCCTTCAAACATTACGTGTCCTCCACCGGTCTTGCCTCACCATGTGTCTTGCTTCAGCACGTGAGCCTGTCTTAACAAAACTCCAGGTGAGTGTATGTCAGCTGATGCCACAATCAGCGTGAGTGTGTGGAAGTGGCAAGAAGCCACTAGAACACCACCAGAAATGGAGCTCAGTTAACACAGTGCAAGGTGAAGTAATGCATGCGTGCCATTAGCACACGTCCTTCATGTGCTCGCTTTAGCAAAACATCCTTTCTCCTGTGTCTGCTTCAGCCAAACATCATTTGACATACCTGACTTTCCAATGGAACCAGAAGTTTCTATTTCCTAACCCTCTTTCTGTTTAAGAATTTTCCCTTTTCCAACATTAACAAGCTATATACAATAGAAATAATTATAGAACTATCACATTTTAAATAAATGGCTTATGTACAATATAATCAAACAGTAGCCTAAGAAAACAACTTTAATTTTCTATCAATATGCAACAATTAAACAAAAAACACGTGTCTATCAATATAGAATAGTTAAACAAAAAACTTAAATTTCTATTAATATACAATAATTAACCAAAACCCCTTCAATTTCTATTAATATACAGTAATTAACAAAAGCATTACATTTATATTAATATGCAATAATTCAAACAAAAAACCTTAAGTTTTTATCAATATATAATAATTAAGCAAAACAGCATACCATACCACATCAAATGACCAAAGCCACTCCCCCAACTTAAGGGATTGGGATAATGGTCTTCATACATATTTGCTTCCTGCTGAATTGGGGCGAAGAATTCCTGGATGGATTCCAAGGGAGAAAAATGGTTAGGCTGAAAGAAAGCTAACTGTAGCATCTATACCTGGTCTCTGTGTTTACCCAGTCTCTGCATTGTCTGACCAGTCTCTGTGTTGTCCAGTCTCTGTGTGATCCACCACGTGGCTAGTCCTTTTGAAGGTGATTTGCATGCACTTTTTGGAGAAATCAGTGACTGAGACAGTCTGTGAATCACCTGGACTATTTGCTTTGTGAAGCCATCCATGTCTCAGGTAATAAGAGGATTTCGCTAGTCCAATCTAATTTTTATAAGTTTTGTTGGTAACCATATTTTCTCCCTCCTTGTTGATGCATAAACATTAACATAAGAACATCTCCATCTTAAAGCTATTGCAGGTTTCCATCTAATGTGAACACATCCTTCTAGCATATTGGTTGGCCTCGTGCCTCAGCTTTTGTTCTTGTTTTTTTATTTTTGCTTTTGTTTGTTTTTGATGACCCAGTGTCTCTCAGCTGCTGTCTCTCAATTGTTCCTTTTTCACCAACATCAAGAAAATTTAGAGTTAACAAGTCATTATCTAGTCTGTCCCTAGGGGTTTTTATTTTCCCTTTTTGTTTAATACGCATCTCTTTTAAGGTACGATTGGCTCTTTCTATAGCTGCTTGTCCTGTGGGATTGTGTGATGTGCCAGTGACACGCTCTATATCATAGTGTGTAGAAGATTATTTTATCATATTAGATACATATGGGAACATCATCAATCTTAATTTGAGCAAGTGTCCCCATAATTGTCATTATTTCCAAAAAATGTGTAATTACACAATCGGCCCTTTAAGAACATAGTGAAGTTGTCCATTGAAACCCTGAGTATGTGTCAGTGGTATAGTGTTTTCCAAATTCTGCAAAATATCTATCTTCCTGATGTCATTTTTTGGCACCCCTAGGGTTCCTGCCAGCAGGCAGTAGAGTTTGGATGTATAGAGAACACACAGGATATTTTTATTATTTCTTTGGCTTGTTGCCAAGTGATGGGAATTTTTTTCTTTAAACCTTTCCCTTTAACAAGATGTTTCTCATGAAATTTTGAGGCTTCTAACACATTTTTCCTGTTAGTAATTGGTCAATATTCTCATTTCCTTGAGCTAATGGACCTAGTAAACCTGTATGAGACCGAGTATGAGTAATATATAATGGATAATGTCTAGTCCTGACAGTCTGTTGTAACAAAGGTAATTTTGAGTTATCAGGTACAAATTCAGCAGTGTCTATATGCAAAATGATACTTTCTGTGTATAAATAATTGGTAATTATGTTAAAAGATTCAGGATAATCTAATAACACCATAAGGATTGCATACAATTCTGACTTTGAACCAATGTTGGACTTTTGACCGCCTTGCTTATTTTATCTGACTTATAACCCGCCATCCCCATTTTGTTTACATGAATATAAAATGTTGGTGCTTTGGGAATTGGTGTTCTTTTTACTATGTGTGAAAGAATCCAATTAGTCTTTTTATAAATGGTATATAATTGGTTTTGGATATTTGTTATTAATTTTGCCCAAGTAATTACTATAAGCTTTTTGCCAACCCTCATTAATCACCCATAATGACATAATCTCAGCATTTGTAAGAGGCACTACAATTTCTGCCGGATCTGTTCTTGACAATTGACATAGTCTTATTCTTCCCTTTATAATTAATTCAGAAATCTTTTTTATGTCTTCAATTTTTTACTTTGTTTATGAGCTAAGAGAACTATATATCTATATCTAAACTATATCAATTCTATAATACTATCTTCCCTTTGCATAATGAGCCCTTTAAAAGAATGAGTCAAGGGTAAAATGAACAAAATACAATCAAGTTTAGAATCGATTTGATCCACATATGCCTCATGCAGTCTTTGTTCCACAAGAGTTAACTCTTTTTCTGCTTCAGCTGTTCAACATCTTGGACTGTTTAAATTTGGATCTTCTTGTAATGTTTGAAACAAATTACTTCACTCATATGTACTTAATCCAATTGTAGGCCTCAGCCAGTTAATATCTCCCATTAATTTTTGAAAATTATTAAGAGTTTGTAATTGGTCCCTACAGATCTGTACATTTTGTGGTTGAATTTTTTGTTGACTGATTTTATAACCCAAATAACTAGGTGGCTTTCCTCTTTGTATTTTTTTCTGGAGTGATCTGTAACCCCCAGCATGGCAGAATTCTTTGTGTTACCTCAAACACATTCTCTAAAACATCTTGGTCAGAATCAGCCAATGCTAAGAGCTTTTGCTTCCTGTGCTCTGTAGCCCACTCTCTGCCCTTGGGTATTTCCCATGAATCATCACTCCCTACATTCCACCTCCCACTCAGTTTCTTTGAGGGCTCTGTGGTGATGGTTAATTCTCAAGCCAATTTGACTAGATAAAGGAATACCTAATGAAGCACTATTTCTAGATGTCTATCACCTCTCAATTGCCTATTAGTTCTGTCTTTCAGAATACATCTAATAACACATGTTCCCATCCCTCAGTGTGGAACAGAGAAAGTCTAGATTTTAGTTTATATCTTGTAACATCCTACTGTGTTAAAGCCAACTTAGCAGTGACAACAATATAATTTTTAGGTCTAATCCAATACAATTTTACTTTTTCTCAGAGAAAACCTGATATGGGTGTTCTTGGCTGGGGGGCTCTTCTGGCCACCCTTCTGAGTCAGAATCTAGGGTTCTCCATATCCCACAACCACGTGCAACATGAAGTTCCAGAGTTACGGTGGCTGGAAGGCAGTGTGAGTGGGTTGTCTGAGTAAGCTTCATCCTGAGTGACGTGGACACATTCACTCCTTTAGCCCGACTAATCCCTCTACTCAGAGAGAACTGAATAATCATAGACCAAATGCTTCCCAGCCTCAAGTCCACACTACAGAGGGAGACACAGAACTTCAATCCTCAGCCACACTCCCTGACTCTGTCCTACCCAACGTTCAGTCCCTTGGAATCCATCCTACTCTTTCTTCCCTCAGATATGGCTGTACCACTTCCCATTTAACTCGACAGTTACTCTTACCCACAGCTCATGAAGAGAGGTACAAACCCTAGATCAAGGCATCATAGACCATTTAGGGAATAGTCCTTCCAGCCCCATCTTTAGTCTCAAGCACCAGCTTCTTCTGACTGTTTTCTGAGAGGCTACACTGCCCTTACTCACCTCTATACTCCACCACATGGCCTCCCATGTGAAATGATTCTCCCCCCTTTGGTATGAGTGATGGGTAAATTTCTACCTCTCCTTCAAAACCCAGTACAGGCGTCTTCATGGATCCCTATCTAGACATTGTTAACCATACATTCCCTCTGTGTTAGCACTGACCTAGTAAACCTCCATGTGAGACTCCAATGCTGAGTTTCAGCTGAGCTTTTTTATATCTGTGTGTTGTTCTCGGACACTGAGCTCCTTGAGAAATGGTCCTGTAACCATTTATTTATCTTAGTATTTCCAGTACCTAATCCAGCATCTGCCCCAAAAGGGAGGCTTATAAACATGAATAAAATAAATACCTAAGTGGATGGGCAAATGAAGTAAAATCTAAAGTACTTCTTATACTTAGATTTAAGCTCAATATGTAGTCAATATCTGAAAATTCTCAAAAATGATGAGTTTGGGGGCTGGGGATTTAGCTCAGTGGTAGAGCGCTTACCTAGGAAGTGCAAGGCCCTGGGTTCGGTCCCCAGCTCCGGAAAAAAAAGAACCAAAAAAAAAAAAATGATGAGTTTGTGTTATAGTTACTGTGTCTTCTGCAGAAAAAGAAAGACATTAAATCAAGTCTTGTAGAAGGGTGCTGACACACATTCTTGATTCAATGAGAGAAGCATTAACTTTATGTTGCTTCAAGGTGATCTGGTACTGCAGGCAGATGAAGTACATGGCTTTTTGCTGATAGAAAGAAGAAGAAGAAGAAGAAGAAGAAGAAGGAGGAGGAGGAGGAGAGGAGGAGGGGGGAGAAGGAGAGGGAGAAAGAGAGGGAGAAGGAGAGGGAGAAGGAGAAGGAGGAGAAGGAGAAGAAGGAGGAGGAGGAGGAGGAGAAGAAGGAGGAGGAGGAGGAGGAGGAGGAGGAGGAGAAGTGTGGAAGCTCCAATCCTGGGAGGTCAGAGAGAACAGAGTCTGCTAACAGGAACTTAGAATGATCAGCTGCTTGAGCTGAGAGGCTCAAAGAAACACCATTTCAGTCTGTAGTGTCTTAACAAAGGATGCAGAAGGCAGTCATGCTTCCCTTCTACATTATCCAAACACTACGAAATCATACCGCATTCAGAGTTTTCAGTGCATTCTTAGCTCATGTTTTTTTTAAAGATTTATATGTTTTATGTATATGAGTACACTGTGTTGTCTTCAGATACACCAGAATAGGGCATCAGATCTCATTACAGATAGTTGTGGGCCATCATGTGGTTGCTGGGAATTGAACTCAGGACCTCTAGAAGAGCACAGTCAGAGCTCTTAACCACTGAGCCATTTCTCTAGCCCTCAGTCCATGCTTTTATGCTGAAAATATACACAGAGAGGCACAGCATTTCCAACTCTCACCTCAGTTCCTTTTACAAAGAGTCAGACTTCTTCACAACTCCCAAAGGTGCCTAGCTGAAGATGCTTCCCTTTGCAGTGACTCAAGCACTCAGTGAAGCTCTTTGAGCATCATCTCATACATGGCCCAACAGGGTAATGGGTTGTACACAGTACAGCAAGTGGACATGAGCATCTGTACTTGAAGATGCACAGGAGATGAACTATATTTTTGATTGTAAGGATAAGCAGATTTAAGGTTAAGATTGATAATTGGCTGAAAGAATAATTGTCAGATCCTTGGGATGCAGGTGTCAGTGCTGATGATTGGATCCAGGACCCAAGTGCTGTCCAGAGCTATACTCTAAGCAGAAGAGCACATTTTAATTAAGAGCATAGCACACCATTGTCAAAGGTGTCAACATGCTTTCAAAATCATCAGTCATCACAACTATATTCTGGCTTTTTAAGAGTTTGGAAGTCTGAACTCTATCAAGTATTCTGTGATATTTGGCGTGGCTATGCTATTTATTTTAATGGACTGTGAGGAACAGAATTTTAGAAGGACTCTGGCCTTAGATTTTTATTGGTTGGCCGATGTATCAGTAAGTGGCAATATTTGGGATACATCTCACTTCCATAATACAGGTTTTGCGGCAGTTGAAGTGAAACAGAACTCTGTTTTACCAACTTGAGATATAAATTAGGGACATGGACTGGGGAGATGGCTTAGTCAGCAAAGTGCTTTCTAGGTAAGCATGGGGCCTGGAGTTCAACCTCTAGCACCTATATAAAGTAATCCAGATGTGGTAGCACACACTTGTAATTCCACTGCTGGAGACGTGGGGACAGATGGGTCTCTGGGGCTCTCTGGCTAGCCAGCCTAGCCTAAACTGCAAGCCCTGCACCCCACTAAGATACCCTGCCTCAAAATCAAGGTGGATGGTTCCTGAGAAGTACTGCTTGAGGTTGGCCTTGGTGTCTACATGAATGTCTATGCACATGCATGTGAACATGGACACACACACACACACACACACACACACACACACAACTGAGAAAACTGCCCCAGCTTTAGAGACTGATGCCAAGACAGAAAGAGGTCTGTTATAGTTTGTATATGCTTGGCCCAGGGAGTGGCACTATTAGAAGGTGTGGCCTTGTTAGAGTAGGTGTGTCACTGTGGGAGTGGGCTTTAAGACCCTCATCCTAGCTGCCTGGAAGCCAGTATTCTGCTAGCAGTCTTCAGATGAAGATGTGGAACTCTCAGCTCCTCCTGCACCAGGATGCTGCCTGGATGCTGCCATGTTTCTGCCTTGATGATAATGGACTGAACCTCTGAACCTGTAAGCCAGCCCCAGTTAAATGCTGTCCTTATAAGACTTGCCTTAGGGGCTGGGGATTTAGCTCAGTGGTAGAGCGCTTACCTAGGAAGCACAAGGCCCTGGGTTTGGTCCCCAGCTCCGAAAAAAAGAACCAAAAAAAAAAAAAAAAAAAAAAAAAAAAAAAAAAAAAAAAGACTTGCCTTCTTCATGGTGTCTGTTCACAACAGTAAAACCTTAACTGAGACAGAGTCTGAAGTTATCATCTCTTTCTGGCATCACCTTTGGCAGAATATGTAAACACCAATGGGAAACCTCCACCTCCCTAAATTTGGAGATTTAGAGGCACGAGGTCACCTCATAAAATTCAAACACAATAAATATAGTCCACCATTGTTGAATAAATGGAAGAGTGTCTGAAATGGGCTGACCAAACACACCCACAATCAAGGTAGGAGCTCTGGGTGTAATCAGAGGAGAACAGGTCCAGAGTGCTAATGTCCTTTAAAGACTTTAATCAAATGTATTGTCCATATCCTGCTTAGTAGACTGTGTAAGCACAGTGGTGGTGGGAGCTGGCAGTAAGGTTAGGTGACAGAAAATGGAAGTCCAAAGAACTGCAATATGGCAGTACCTTCCCAATCACTGTGTGGAAGAGTCCTCTGCCCGTTCCTTCTGGTTGCTGGGGAAGACTGCTCTGCTGTGGGTAAACAGTGCCTGCACCGGGCTCTCCCTGGCACCCAATTGCCCTGGCACAGCATTCATGATCACTTATTGTTGTCCTCCTGTGCGTGTTCTGAACAATGGACATGAGCTTCCAAGGCCCTCAGAAGAAACATCGCCTAGTATACTAGTGAGCTGACTGTGAAATGAGACCCATAGATGTTACCGATCTGAGTGGCCCTGGGTTCCACTTCGAGGGTGTCTAAGATTCTAATGAAGGAATATGTTGGGAAGTGGAAAGTGGTCAGTTCTCAAGGTTATAAGTTCTACCACCCATGTGTCTTCTAGGTAAGTAGCATAGCCTTTTCCTGTAACACAAAACATTGTCATGAGTCCTTAGTGATGTCAAGAGTGAGTCCTACGGTATGCACAGAAGTCTATGACTATCAACGCTATCAGGCCCAACTTTTAAATAAATGTTTCGATTACATCCTCTCAACTATTGAAATCCACAAATAATACAACTTCCCACTCACTCCTATTTTTAAAAACTCAATACTCTTAAAAAGAAAGAGAATACTGGTGGAAAGGAATAATTTGCAATACAATAACACTCACTGAAGTATGTTGATGTGTGGGGTGGCTAACAAGAAGGCACAGTTAGAGAACAGAATGAACTCGACAGAGACAAACGTAGATGAGGACAGTTGGGCGGGCAAGGAAAGTGCTAAGAGGGGTATTGCTTCCAGGGAAGTGTTTTTCTGACATCGAGGCTGCTTTGGTAGAATTCTGAACCAGACAATGTACGATCTCTTGCTTTAAAAATGTCAAACAGGCATTTACCACAAAATTCTGTGTTTAGAACTTTACAAAAGTAATCTATGTGTCCAAATAAAGTGGGATTGAATTTCATATCCAGATTACAAGTGGTATTTTCAGAGTCGGCGCTGTGTGACTTTTGAGACTACTGAGGATACATATTTGTTGACTGTTGTGCCTATACTGGGTATGACAGGACGTCCTTTGTCTCCCCTTAGTAAATACCATCACTGTCACTACCAGTGACTGTGGTGATCAAAAGTCTCTCTGTAAGTGTCCAGAACATCCCCATGGGGAGTGGTGCCATGCTATTTCAGAGGCTCTGAACTAAGCAGGACTCACTTGAGGGTCCCATAAGGCAGATGTGCCGTGTCTGTCTTTTCATGCCTTGCCAGAGCATAAAAATCCAGGAAGGAGATGATATATAGATGAGATGGCTCAAGCATAATTTGTAGGGAAACATGGAGTCCCAGGTGAGGCACTGAGTTGGAGCTTGAGGGAGGGAAACAGGATATGAATTGATTCTAGGACCTCGAGCCAACATATGGTGAACATCAAACTAGAAAGCTATCGCTCTGGGCTGCATGGATACCCAGGTCCCAGACTGGATCTTGAATGTCCCCCAATGGTCATGTATTCATGTCCTGGTCATGAGCCCATGGTACTACTGGGAAGTAGGTGAAAGATCGTGGGTAGAGCCTAGCAGAAGGAAGTTCAGTCGTCCATGAAGAGGGCATCAAGATGGATTCCCCTTCTCCTCTCTTTCCTTCCTGAACACCAGAAGGTGAGTATCTCTCTACTGCCACATACATGACCTACTCTGCTGCCAAGGGACCATGTCCTGAAACCATGAGCCAAATGACCTTTTTCTCTTTATATATTGATTCTCTCAGGTATTTTGTACCAGTGACAGAAAACTGACACACCCGACTTTTTCTCGGTGCCCAGGAGCCCAGCTCTAGCTGCAAGGGAAGGATTAAAGTTTCAGGGGAGCCCGAAAGCATTAGCTTTCTCCCTGGAACAGGAGCCTGGGATTGAGACCCAAACCTCCTAGTTCATAGCCCCATTAAAAGGTGACTCGGTGGAAGGCATGGATTCAAGATGTTCACACTGCAACTGAGAACAAAGGCAACAGCCCCAGTTTATCAACACCAAACATGAACCTGGATGGGTCATGTCTGCTCGGACCCTTTGAGTTTCTCAGGTTACTTTGTCACAACTAGTCAAGTCATTATTCCAACAAAATTACGCTTTACAACCAGACTGGAACATTGCTAGGAGCATCCCTCACCCACCCACACATCAGTTATCTCTCGGTTTCCTCTGGGTGGACACCAAAGAGCTGTTTGGAACGCAGATCTGAGGCTAGGCCAAGGGAGGTGTGGCTATAAATTCAGGCGATGTTTATACCGAAGGCCACAATTTACAAGAGTTGAGTCCATCGTCTGTGTTCTGCTTGGAATCCAGACTGAGCTCAGTCCTGTAATCCATGCTTTGTGACTCAGAAGCCGGATAGCATTCACGCAAACCTGATACTCCCTGTAGGCCATCCGAATGGGAGAACGCCTTGCTTCTTGTCATTCTGCTCTCAAACGCCCGTCGAAGACAACTACCTAATCGCTACTCGGTACTGGAATTACTTGATCTTTTTTTGCTCCAGTGGGTTTAGTGGACTTCTTTGTGCATGCGGCAAGTGCCTGGAAATGATTTTTTAAAAGCTCTTATTTCAATTATGACTCTTTCGGGGGTCTTATTACTTCATCTGCCCCACGTTCATTATGGTGGAGGCTCATATACAGTGGGCGACTGTGGAAAGAACAAGCCCATCTTTTATAGTCCTTGATGGAATGTATCAGCGAAATCGAATCTCATGGAGAAAAGGAAAGCATTTGGTACATGAAAAACAAAAGAGATTTTTCCATTTTAGCATGCAGGTAGAGGATAAGAAATAAAAAGACATTATCTACAATTACCAGATAATCGAAGCAATAATTTTTTTTTTCTTTCAGAAGCTTAGATTCAGTTCTGCTTAAGATGTTACTGAATTACACACCACGGTTCCACCATTGTCTGGCTTCCAGCATGGCCTCTCTACTCTCTCCACTCTCACTCACCCCCATCTTTGCACTTGCAGCATCCTCTAAGCCTGGCCCTGCCCTGCCGCTAAAGCCCCTGTCTGAGTCACATGGAGGGCCCCTTAGGTCTCTCAGTCGCTTCCACTCTACCATGAACCAAGCACCGACTCCTTTGCAGTTCAAAGCAAATCGATCTGTATTATAGGTTATACATATTATGTGCTAATCAAATTTTCTATGTTCTCTGTGAATGTGTCTTCTTCCCGTGTGCATCGAAATTTAATCAAGATCTACTTCTGTGCTAGGGAGTCCTCGATGGGTCCTATGGTGCCCAACAAATCAAGTCCAACTTTATGAACATCGTGTTCAAGATGCTTAATGATTTGTACCCAACAAGTCAACTTCACTACTCAAGGTGAGAGAGCTGTGTAAGCAGAGCGCCCAAGTCATTGTGGGCTGTGTCTTTAGCTTTCTTTCTTTTCTTTACATTTTTTGTTTTTCCCTTTTCCTTCCCCCCTTCCTTCCTTCCTTCCTTCCTTCCTTCCTTCCTTCCTTCCTTCCTTCCTTTCTCCCTCCCTCCTCCTTCTTTCTTGGAGACAGGGTCTCCCTATGTACCCTTGACTGGCCTAGAGCGCACTATGCAGAGGCTGGCCTTGAACCCACCAGCCTCTGCCACCTGAGTGTTGGGATTAAACGCCTTGCCTCCATACCTGACTCTCTGCTAAGTTTTTTTTTAACTTCCCTGTACCTCAGTGTCCTCAACGGTAGGAGAATAATATTAGCAATACTTTGAGTTGAAAAAATCAACTAAATGCTAGGAATTGAGATTCAACTGGACAACTGCCAGGAGCCCCCTGCCTCTGTTCTCACTGCTGCCTTCCCATTGGCTTAGACATTTCCAATGTTGTGCCCTTTCCCAGTTCTGAAATACTGCAGCTTTCTCTCTGTACTTTTAAAGAAGAGTCCTCAACAAATTCTTGCGCTTGCACAAGTTTCCCCAGGCCGTTTGGCTCCAGTCTTCTCTTCTGGTTAGGGGTTGTCCTCAGGACCTTCTCCTGTAGCTGTGCGAATAGTCATTTGTTGCACGACTTTGTTGTGGAACTGCTCATAACTACGCTGTGGTAGCCATCAAGAAGGCAGTCTTTCCTGGCCTACCCTGATAAGCTTGTGCATTCTGTCCACATTGCCTTTCCTATGGTAGCTCCCTGGATGGGATTGAGTTGATTTGATTGACAGGTTAAGTGCAAGTGTCTGCGGGGTGGTGGGCTGAAGGTGTGGCAAAGGAGACTAATGATTGCTTCTGAGGGCTTATGATGTCTTTCGACAAGAAGCTCTGTGTCTCGCACCGGATGGGGCGTGCTGCCCCTCCAGGAGGACATGCCTGGAGCTGACTCTCCTAAGGATAAGATCAGGAACTGATTTCAGCAGCTGAAAGGACAACTAGCAACTTAGCTGCTGAAATGAAGGGACAGTCCCCTAGGGCCGGCTGCAACACAAAAGAGGTGATCTCAAGAGCAGCTGCTCCAGAAGGAGGCATTATTATGTATTTAAATGTTCTTTCCTGGGGCTGGGGATTTAGCTCAGTGGTAGAGCACTTACCTAGGAAGCGCAAGGCCCTGGGTTTGGTCCCCAGCTCCAAAAAAAAAAAAAAAGAACCAAAAATAAATAAATAAATAAAAAAATAAAAAAATAAATGTTCTTTCCTTGGCTGTCCAGACTTGACCACTTTGGAAACCTTAGATTTCCAAGGGCCAGGGTCAAGTAAGAAATGAGTTGGGTTAGGGTTTCTAAATTCTCGTACAAATTCTTTCACAGGGCGGCTGTGATTGTGTATCATCACCTGTAGTCCCTCAACCTACCCATAAGGGCATTGCCACGACAGTAATCTCCTGGTCTTGCCAACTCCTGCATTCTGTAACCCTTGTTTTCTCCTCACAGTGGATTTGTGAGCTTCTACAAAGCAGAGGACAGGGACCTCCCCAGGCTGGGGCTCACATTCTTCTGAATAGAGGATGTAATCCTATCTGTAGCCAAAGGAGCTCTATTGAGTCAGTCCCTAGGGCCTAGGATGGGATCATTTTGTTAGGAGTGGCCCTAATTATGAGTATCCTGGAATCTTTTTCCTTCCCCACCCCGTCTGGGAAAGTGAGCACTTGGGAAACATGACAGAGGGAGAGCGAGGCAAAAGCGGGCCAAAGACTTGTATCACCCTACTTACATCTTGCATCTAAGCCATCAGCCGTACCCTCTTCTTTCAGTTCCTCATGAAAGGACTAAAGTCATAGCTGTTGATGACAGTAGAGGCCAAGGAGGTGAAGCAAGACTGTCCTGAACCATGGTGCCGAGTGTGTGCAAGGGTCAGAGAAGCCATTAGACTCAGCCTTAGTGGTACGTCCTGCTGGCTCCCCTCCCCTCCCATGGCCACACCTAGGGGTCAGTCTTCTTCAGATATTCCAGTCTTCTCTTTCCTCCAGTACCACTCTGAAACCCAAAATAGCCCCTCTTCTTAGCTCCTCTCTATCCCCCAGCCAATGCAGCAGGCCTGCCTTCTTATGCCAGACTCTCAGCCTACACACTGGCAAAGCCGTTGTCTTTCTGTGCCCATGAGCCCATTTAGTACTTGAAAAAGCATCCTGAGGTGGCAGAGGACATTGCTGCTGCTGGTCAACATTGGGAACTATACTGTGTTTGGGGACTGGGAAGAGTGTGGCAGGCAGGGCACAGATAATGATGCCAATCAGTAGAACAAGTAGTCAAACCTGAAAACATGTCTGCTCCGACGATCTGGGTCAATGGGCTGAAATGTGGCAACGGGTGGATTGCCTTTGGTGGCCCGTGCCTAGGTGTACCCCTGAGAAATTGCACCATGAAACAGATTTAGTGTGGGAGGTTTATTGGCGGAGGGGAGAGCAAAGGACTGTCTAGGAGTTGGGCATGAAGGAGCGATAAAGGTAGACAGGCAGGCAGACAGAGACAGGAATGGGGCGGGGGGGGGGGTGATAGGAGCGCAAGATGGGGGAAGAGAGAAAGAGGGAGCAGGAGAGGAACAGAGCGAAAGGGAGGGGGAGAGGGAGACGGGGAGGGGAAGGGGAAGGGGAAGGGAGAGGGGGAGGGGAGGGGGAGAGGGAGAGAGCTTGATGAGAGAGGGGACTCAGAAAGAGATCTGGGTGGCTTGTGCTCCTTTTATGCGCAGCAAACACTGGCGCACCTGGCAGCAGCTGGTGTGATGTAAGCCTCTGATAGGTCCCTGAGAGCAGGCCAGTGGGAACGCCTGGTTGCTAACATGTGTTTCACATTCCTACTTTGCTGTCCCACTTCTTGGAAATGCAACAGCCCTGTGAGGTACCAGACTATGTGGTGTGTGCTGGAAGATATATTAGATCCTCACTGAAACCCTGGATTTCCACTTTCTGTATCTGTGATAACAAACCGTCCAACCTTTCTAACCTGTAGGGAGCAGAGGAACTCGAGCGAGTGAGGTCTTGTGTGCATGTGTATTTTGACACGGGCATGGCCTGTCGAGGATTCCAAGACTAATTGGTCTATGGGAGATTCGCAAAGCAGTTTGGGCCAGGCTCAAGAGAAATGAGGAGGCTTTCCCCCGGCGTCAGAGTCTGAGTGTTTGTGAATGATAGATCAGCGTGTGCAGAGACTAGCAACTACCTCTTCCTCCTCCTGTTTGCAGTCTGAGATGGCTTGTATACAGAGACCTAGAGACCAGCCAATCTCCAGAGACCTCCTTCAGAGACCAGCCAATCCCCAGAGACCTCCTGCAGAGACCAGCCAATCCCCAGAGACCTCCTTCAGAGACCAGCCAATCCCCAGAGACCTCCTGCAGAGACCAGCCAATCCCCAGAGACCTCCTGCAGAGACCAGCCAATCCCCAGAGACCTCCTGCAGAGACCAGCCAATCCCCAGAGACCTCCTGCAGAGACCAAACAATCCCTGCCCCCATTGTGCTGTAATCAATAAGCCCACTGAAGTTTTTCTGGTCCTAGCCGTGTTGCATGTGCGTCTGCAGGTCTTTCTTTTCTTCTTGTCATTGATGTCTCTAGCCAAGCTTCCAGGACCTGTGCTGGTCATACCACTGATCCTTATTTTCGTTACCCCCGGAATGGGGGAGAAATAATTTCTTTCTTTCTTTTTCTTTTTTTTTTTTTTTTCGGAGCTGGGGACTGAACCCAGGGCCTTGCGCTTGCTAGGCAAGAGCTCTACCACTGAGCTAAATCCCCAACCCCGAAATAATTTCTATTATGCTTATCTTGTAGGGTAGTTACAAAATTATTTTATAAAGCGTAATATCACAACCTGGTGGTGTAGGTTTTTAATTCTAGATATCCCAGATACTTGAGAGTCAGAGGCATGAGGATTATGAGTTTGAGGCCCGCCAGTGTTACAAAGTTAGTTTAAAGTTGACCTGGGTAACTTAAGGAGCCCTACTTGAAAATAAAAACATTTTTAAAGGTCTGGGAGGAGGTAGAAAGGGCTCACAAATTCCTACCCCTACCTCAGGAGTTATTGACTTTCAATAGCTGCTGGGGGAGGAAGAATCGATTTTCTTTCTGGCTATGGCCTCTGGTATAGCAGTATATCCACAGCATAAATTGGGTTTGGTGGATTTAAAAAATAAGAGGACATGAAGTTGAGAGGGAGTGAAGGGCAGGTCTGGGAGGAGCTGGAGAAGGAGTGGAAAGTTAAAATGATCAAAATATATTGTGTGCATGTATGAAATTGTCAACGAATTAATGAAAATACAACATTGAAAAAGTGTGAAGATGTGGTCCAGAGGTGGAGTGCTGGCTCGCATATGATTCGCCTCAGTTCAAACCCCTAATACCTCAAACAAAACAAAGCGAAGGCAAAAACTAAAATAAAATAAAAAAAAAAGATGAAACAAAATTCCATAAAGCAAATTAATATTTGTGCTTGTCGGTTTTATTTATTACTTATTTATTTAGTCAAGTTGGCACAGGCTAGGGTCATCAGGAAAGAGGGAACCTCACTTGAGAAAATGCCTCAATCCGACCAGGCTGTAGGCAAGTGTAGGGGGCACTTGATTGACAAATGACTGATGTAGGAGGGCCCCGCCCACATCGTAGGAGGTGCCACCCCTTAGTAGTCCTGGGTTCTGCAAGCAAGCAAGCCAAGGAAGTGAAGAGATACTTTGGCAGTTAAGAACATTCTTAGGGGCTGGAGAGATGGCTCAGTGGGTAAGAGCACTGACTGCTCTTCCAGAGGTCCTGAGTTCAATTCGTACCAGCCAGATGGCGGCTCACAACCTTCTGTAATGGGATCTGATGCTCTCCTCTGGTGTGTCTGAAGACAGCAACAGTGTATTCATATGCATTAAATAAACCTTTAAAAAAACAAAAAACACTCTTAACTGGATTCAGATCCTGGCACCCACAGGACAGCTAGTGACCATCTCTAACTCCAGTTTCTGTAAGTATTGCATATGTGTGATTGTAGTCTCACAGGGGAAGGGCCCATACACATGAAATAAATATAATTTTTTTTTTCTAAAAAAGAGAGCATGCTGAACAAGCCACAGAAAGCAGCCCAATAAAGAGCACTCCTCCATGGTCTCTGCTTCACTTTCTGCATCCAGGTTCCTACCTTAAGTTCCTGCCCTGATTTCCCTTCAGGATGGACCATAAACCATAAACTGAAATAAACCCTTTTCTCCCCAAGTTGCTTTTGATCTTGGTGTTTGTCACAGCTGTAGAAACCTAGTAAGGACAATGTTTAAAATCAAAACACAAGGCTAGAAAGAACGACAAGGTACAGGGCTTATCTAAACCCTAGAGATGTGTCGTATTTTCCACTCACAGACAATGAAATCAAGACTGGGAAGAAGCCGAGGATCAGACAGCTAAGCTGGGGGACGGCCAAGACCAGAGAGTCCTTTGCAAAACTGTCCTCCGGGTTATAGGAAAGACATCCTCTAAGCCTGCAATCTGTCTCTCTGCCTCTGTAAGCCCTTGGTAGCAGGCCGGGCTCCTCAGCCTTGCACACAACACAACACTGGCTACACCCAGGGGTGTCTGCTCCTCACTGTGCTCTGTTGCAGCTTCCTTTCTGTTCCCTACCTCCAGCTGACTCCTGTGAAAATGGTTCCCATTTGAAGTTACATCAATACTCCGGGATGATGACCCTGTGAGAGAGACCCAAAGATGAGCCGGGGACAGTTTGTGTGGGAAAGTGAGAATCTTCGTAGCCAGTCTGGACACTGGAGACGGAGTTTCTGTAAGGGAGATCTAAGTACAAACTCGTGGAACAAAACATACAGAGGTGACTGGGAGAGCATGTGAACTGGTGGGCGGTGGGTAAGCACTTCCTCTGACTGCTTCTCTCTAGATATTGCCTTCTGGGTTCTTTTGCTTTCCAGTCTAGAAAGGACTCTAGGAGCTTCTTGAGGTCACCCCCCCCCCCATCCCCTGCAGTGTTTCAGAACATGAAGATTCTATTCTTTAGTAAGTGCCCCTAGGAAGGTGGTGCCAGGCCACCCTCTCACCTGGAAGTAGCCTCGCGTTGACCTTTACAACCCCCTCCCTGGCAGTTTTTGCTTATTTCCTCTGGTTTTTACTGATTAGAGGTGGGAAATAGTAGCCCCTCATGGTTTCCACTTGGAAGTCCCTGGTAAAGATTTAACTGTAATGAGCTCCCTTACCCTACCTGTACTTTGCCCAGACCCCATAATTTTAGAAACACGTTTTTATCCACTCGCCTGCCTGATCACATCTTTCCCCAACTGTTCCAATGATATCACAGTGCCCGAGTCTCCACGGAGCCCCTCCCCCCCCTCTATCCTCAGAGACCCGCCGGCCTCTCTTCCCTGCCTGAGAAACACTGCCATCTTTGAATCCCCCGGCATTTGACTCGGCCGTACAAGCACACTGTCTAACTTAGGGGCCGCGTCTGTAGAAGGGAATGCTTTGTTAGTTTCCAGAGTGATGCCAAGCTTAATTTAAAAAGCAATGTAACTTTCATTTTTATTCTTCCGGAAGTCAGAGCGGTCATGGACTGCGCTGCAGAGGCAGCCTACCTGACGACGGCGTGGGGTTTTTTGTTCGTTTGTTTTGTTTTTTTTGTAGCACTGAGTGAGGTGTAGGAGGTGCAATGGGAGAAGCCCCCCCCCGGGGGGGGGCGGCGGCAGACCTGTCTCATTCAGCCTTTCTAGACCGCCAAGGCCCTGCAAGTGTAAGCAATCGGGAAGCGCTGTTAATGTTGGATTGAGTCACATTGCCTATTTCTCTCTACTTCGTACCTGGATCTTACACTTACCCTGTTAGCTTTTGGAACTAGGGAGTAAGAGCAGTCACCGAGTACTGAGCATGGCAAGGACGCGGTTACACAAGACCTCAGCTTCCGGCCTTGGTTCCTGGAGGGAGCTAGCATGCCTAACTTGAAGGGTATTGCGCCCTATCCAATCTCATTAGTTTCTTCCTCTCAGGGACTCACGTGACTATTATTGGAATGGGAGGCGGGGCCATGGAATTCATATGGCCATAAATTAGGAGGCCGCAATGCTCATACCACCACAGCATCAGGTTTGAGAGAACCTCCCTTCACAGTGCCTCTTAAATCTTCAGACCAAACAGCTTCTGGTCATGGGTAAGCTATGCCAGTCGACTGTCATCTAACCTTCTGGCATTTAACAAACATTCTTAGCCATGTTTTCTAGATTCCCTAGGGCCCAAAAGCCCAGGGAGAATGTAATCTCTATTTTCCTCAAAGATACACACACACACTCACACCAGTAATTTTAAGTTTGGAGAGAAATACAATGAGTGTTTTCCTAAGAGAAATTTTCTGTGAATAAAGATAGGTACTTGACCGAAGTGTGGTGCATACTTTTAATCCTATCCCTTAGGAGAAGGCAAAAATCAGGGACACGAGGATATCCATAGATACTTAGTGAGTTCAAGGAGGCCAACCTGGGCTATGTGAGGCCTTATCTCAAAACAAAACCAAAAGGAAAAAG
The DNA here is from genome assembly GCF_021556685.1 of Rattus norvegicus. Taxonomy (NCBI): domain Eukaryota; kingdom Metazoa; phylum Chordata; class Mammalia; order Rodentia; family Muridae; genus Rattus; species Rattus norvegicus. The sequence goes on from NC_141544.1 coordinate 76,788,737, forward strand.
GAAGTCCTTCTGGCCCACACCCACCCAGGGAACCCAAACCTCACAGGTCAAGGGAGATTGAGGCACAGGGCAGATTTCCATTTTTTTTTATCTGGACTACAACAGTCCCTGACTCTAAAAATTCCATCATGCTCTAGAACTGTTCGAGAGACCAGTGTTCAAAAATCAGAAAGCCAGTAACTGGAGTTAACCGTTGTAAGCTGGCAGTGCCTTCTCTGAAAGACCCAGTCTCCGTAGCTAGTGAGGTAGTCAAGTCACCCAACAGCTGCTTTGTGTTGGCAAAGGGCCGCTTAATGTAAAGACAATAACGTGAAAGATGTGACCGCACAGCCACGTGGTGGCGGACTTCGCCATCTTTGCTTACCAACATGTTTTAGATTGTATTCAAAGTGCCAGGCTTTGGTGTATTTCAGAGTTCTGTCTGGGGGTGGGCTCATCCCCCACACATTTTTCATAGTTTGTACTAGTGACTCGAGGATAGTGCAGAGAAACAAAGAAACTGAAGAGACAGGAAAGGGAGGAAGACAAAAGCAAGGCAGGGAGGCTAAGAGAGCCTGGGAAACCAACTTGAGACTTAGGAGGAGGGGGCGGGCGGGGAGTTTGATTCTACAGACTCCGGAAAGCCTATTAAGGCGCCCTGGGAGAAGCTCGCAGGGTGGGGATCAGGCCGTCCTGGTTGAAGCCTCTCGGAATTAAGAGCTGAAAGAGAAATCACAAAGGCTCATTGTTTTATTTGTGCCTCGACTTGGCTCCTGACCATTGGATCGCTGGAGTTCTGATAAACGCCCTGAGCTCCCCCTACTGGCTACTCTGAAGAACCTCACCATCCGGATCCCAAGAGAAATAGGATTACGTAACCCAGCTTTGGCTACTTAAGACTTTTTTTTTTCCTTTCCCAAGGTCTTGGCTTTTCCAAATCCTGCTGCCTAATGCCAGAGCTTGTCTGATTGCCAAGGTCCTAAGGCCCAGAGGAGGCATCTATGAAGGGCCCATGCTGATGGGAGGGCATGCAGGAGGGTGAACAAACATTTTTCTTGAATACGTGTCGCGCAAGTAAGTGCTGCAAATATGCCTGAAAGGGGGACTTTTTCTGGACTTTCATCTGCTTGCCTCAAATATGACGCTGGTACTAAACAAGACCTCTATGCTTAGGGGGTGGGCCTGCCCAGTCTAGGTTGGAGGCCATCCAAAATAAGTCCTAAGGTGAACCCAACTCCACAGTAGCCAAGGCACGCCCGGCTCTCCTTGCCTTCCCTCTTCCCTCCGTCTTCAGATCTGCGAGAGAGGAAAAAAAAAACCTGCAAGGAGCAGAATGTTCTCTGAGAGATAGAAAAATATCTCTCTCTCTCTCTCTCTCTCTCTCTCTCTCTCTCTCTGTCTCTCCTCCTTCCTTCCTTTTCTTCCTCCCCTCCCTCTCCCCCTCTTCCTCTCCCCTCCCCCTCTTTGTCTCCCCCTCCCTTCCTGCCTCTCTCCCTCTTCTCCTCTCCTTAAGGTTGCTATTAAACAAGGCAGAAGCCCTGCTCTTCCTAAAGGACACAAAGGCGAGACTTCTGTATGGGAAATGCAAGTCCAGAGGCCGGGAGCAGCGGTTGAGGGAGAGACAAAGAAGGACCCACAGCACTGGAGCAACAGGAACAAGATAGGAGTCTGCAGCTATAGACTGGGGCGGCCACACCCGCGGGGAGTGGTCCTGGGTCAGCAAGGGAGACCACTGGGCAATAGGCAGTGGATATGAGCATCACGTGAAGGAGGGGCAGATTTTCAGATGTTCGACTAGGATGCTTGTTCCCCATAAAGGACCTTCCTATGACCACCCCCCTCTTCTCTTCAGAGGTCAGAACCCAAACCTCTCCTTCAAAAATCAGCAACTTACTGGGGAGAGGCACAGTGGCAGAGGCCAGCCTGGTCTGCAAAGTGAGAACCAGTCCCAAAACAAAACAAGCAACTTTTCTTTCATAAAAGAGCTATGCCTCTCTCGGGGCAAAAATAAAATGTCCCTAAAACATTGTTTAGGTCGGTAGCATGAGGTTATTTTTAAAGGCTCTGGGCAAACACCCCAGATTCCTTTTCTTTTGTTAAACCAGAGGCAAACAACCATTAATTCAGGGTATTGCCAGGAGCCGTGCAGCCCTAGGGAAATGGCCACTTGCTTTTTCAATCCCTCAGGACCCGGGTAGCCGCCTTTCCTTTGTCCTCCTTCCTCTGCCAACTTCCACGTTTTCCTTTCATCATCCAGCAAGCCTCTGACTGACACTAACTCCTCTTCTTTCCAGGGCTGACTTTTGTGCTCTGGATCTGCTTGCACCGACAGGGTGTTGATTTGGGAGGGGAAAAAACAGAAAGTTGTTGTCATAAGTTTGTGGGATCCCAACACATCTGACACTCAGCAGGGATCTGGCAAAGCTAGCATATTCCACAGAACTCTAGGGAATCCTTTATTCCGTCTGTAAGATACTTTTGCAAAATTTCTGGCAAGTTAACAGCCTCTAAATTATACCTCCTGTCTATTGTCACTACAGAAGAGGATTTGGGGAACTTGTAAATCCATGGGAGCAGAATGGCCTTGACAGACACTGCATAACACAAATAATATTTATTGCCAATGAAAAATTCACAACCGAAACCAGTCAAGCTCTGCTTCTGTTGAAAGGGGGGAAAAACGAGGCAAAAGATAGATACTCTGCAGAAGATGAAATTTCTGTGTTGCAATAGCTGAACGGATTGTAACGTTTTCTAACTTGTTAGTCATAGGGTTTCAAAAAACAAAAACAAACAAACAAATTAAAAAAAAAAAAAACGATGTTAGAAGAAACCTGCTCAGCTCCCCCTGCAATGGGTGCCTGCTGATCATGGCCAGCAGAGGACAGGCTTCAGTCAGATATAGAAAATTATGGAGCAGATAGCCCTGTTCCAAGGTTGTAAACTGTTTGGTGCTATAAATTTCCGCTCTCCGTGTCTGCTTCACAAGCCCCCCCCCCAAGGTTCTTCAATGCTTTTGGGAGACTATCGTCCAAGTAACCAGGTCCTTCCTTGACCTAAAAATGTCTCTGTGTAGATTAAGAGCTTGGTTAAAAGGTGGTACTGCATACCCCCACGGGGTGACACAAGCAGCTGTTACAGGTCCAGGCACTTCAGTGGCTTCTCTCTAGGGTCTAACACAATCACCCAAAGCCATATTTGTGGTGGTGGTGTTTGGGCTTAATATTGACTCGTAAACTTAAGCTCCAGTGTCACAGACCCAGTGAAAGCCTCTTTTGTTGTTCCCTTTGGTTAGTGATTGTAGAAAAATCTTGGGACTGGAGGGAAGGCAAATATTTCTTTAAGGTCTGGACCAGCGTCGTGCATGCTCCAATCCTAGGTATATATGTTAGAGAACCAAAAAACCACATCCACCCAAAAAATCTATACACAGATGTCATGGCACCACTGTTCATCGTGGCCCCAAAGTGGAAAAAAAAAATCCCACCTGTCCCTTGACTGGTCATTTATCAGGACAGTGAATGTCTCCGTCACAAAAATGGAGTATTGAGCTGTTAACAAAGACGAGCCTTTAACTCTTTAAGCTAATTGAAAGAAGCTACTCACGAGAGACCTTGCACTGTGTGATTCCACTTACACTCCATAGAAACAGAAAATAAATGCTTGGGTGTTGAGGGCTTGAGGAAGAGAGACATGGTGAGGAGGAACTTGTTAAGAATAAGATTTCTTTGGGGGATGATGACAATCTTCTGAAATTACAAAGTGTTGATGGTTGGCCAGCCTTGTGAATATACTAAGAATCGCTGAGTTATGCCGTTTAAGAGAGAATTCTACATATAGAAATATTACTTCAGGAAATTTGTAACTTAAAACAAATATTTGGACCATCACAGACATCACAGAAGGGAATTCAGAGGAGGAAGCAAGGAGACTACAAAGAGAATACTTGGTGCGGTGGTTTGAATAGGAATGGCCCCCACAGTCTCATATGTTTGCACACTTGGTCCCCAGTTAGAGAATTGTTTGGGAAGGATTAGGAGGCGTGGCCTTGTTGGAGGAGGTGTGTCCTTTGGGGTGGGCAATGAGATTTCAAAAGCATGTACCAGGTCCAGCCGCTCCCGCTCCCTCTCCCTCCCTCTCTCTCTCTCTCTCTCTCTCTCTCTCTCTCTCTCTCTCTCTCTCTCTCTCTCTCCCTCCCTCCCCTTTCTCTCTGCCTGCTGTCTGCAGATCAGGTTGTAAAGTTCTCAGCTACTTTTCCAGCACCATGCCTGCCTGCCTCTCATCACAGTCCCTGACATGACGATAATGCACAAACCCTACAAAGCTGTAACCAAGTCCCCCAGTTAGATGCTTTCTTGTACAAATTGCCTTGGCCATGGTGTCTCTTCATAGCAATATAACAGTGACTAAGACATCTGGCTCATAGGAGAGCCAGGCCTGCTCTCGATTATATAGATTGGCTGAGAGCAGGGTGGAGTTAGCACAGGTTGAGGCCAGAAGTGGGCAAACATGGACTAGGAGGCGAGGAAATTGTCCACGATGCTGACTTTCACTGTTTCTTCTTCAGCTGACTCAAATGCAAAGGGTTTGCGCCTCCCATCATGCTGCCTGTGGTAAAGGGGTGCTGTGCCACTCAAGACAGGAGGTCTGCCAATGGGTAATGTCACAGTGACGCCCCTGTGCAGAGGGAAATAAGGGAGAATCACACTCTTCAGGCTTCAGCAACAAGAAAGACTTTCCAGATCTCAGGACTTGACAAGGAAAGAAGGAGGGAAGAAGGGAGGGAGGGAGATAACAAGTTACAAACTCAGCTGCCAGGACCCTTACTGACTCCCAGTTCCGGCTTAATCTCCATTAAAAGGGTGTGTGGTGACGCTCACCTGTACCATAGCAACTGGGGAAGCCAGGGAAAGAGAACCGTGTTTGAGGTCGCCCTTCGCTGTATACTGAGACCTTATCTCAAAAACAATAATAAAGGGAACCCATCCAGACAGATCAATGGGCCATGGTGCTCGCTGTCAAGCCTAACACCCGAGTTCAGTATCCAGGACCCACGTAGTAGCAGGAAAGAACTGACTCCTGCAGTTGTCCCCTGACCTCCACGTATGTTTTGTGGCCCATACTTGCCTCCTCAGCCATGCCCCAGACAAATAAACAAATGAAAAAGCTAATAATGAAGTCCACGGGTATCCCTGTGACACCTCACAAAGGCTGAGAATGTCTAGAAAACTTGGAAGCTGGAGCAACAGAGAAATAGGCCAAGGCCTGGGAAGTACTGATGACTGAGTCAGAGGCAGGAGCACCACAGAAAGTAACTGGAAGGAGCTGGACGAAAGAGGAATTTTCTTACCTGCTTGCTCTTTGTGAGAACCTCTCACTGGACCTGTCTTGCTATGTCCAGAGGCATAAATGGGGCTGTGTCTCAGGCACATGAGAAAATGTCTTCCCCCTGTGGAATACCCATCTTTCTTACATCCATCCAATTGCTTGGTGGAAACAGCAATACATTGATCTCCTCACGTACTATCAAATCAATTTTTTGTTGTTGTTTCTAAAGCACACTGGAGAAATTCTATACAAGATCAGACCTCTGAAAATGCGTGTTTATTGATTAAAAAGGGGAAAAAAATCTTGTTTCATAATTGTTTAGGTTGGTTAGGGAGGAAATATGATAAAATATTTTCCAGGCCTCTGTTTTTCTACAAGTTTTGCCCTCTGGGTAAACGTTAAGCATTCTAGGGACCAAGGGAATATGTCTAACTGTGTCTTACAAACTTACTTAATTATAGAGTCATCCAGGAGGCAGAGGTAGGAACTCAGTAGCTAATTATGTAGCTAGATGTTGAAATGGCTGTTTGCCCTAAGACTCACCACTTCTCAGCCTTGGAAAGCGTATGAGCAACCGTCCGAACACCAATTGTTTTGAATAAGTTATATGAATTAAATAGAGGCAAGATTGATCTGGAAGTAGGACAGACCTGGGTTTAAACCCAGACTGTCCTAAGTCACTATTTTTAGTGACTCTGAGTAAATATGTATGGATCATCCACTGTGGACCAGAGATGACGCCGGACACTACACTGAGTACCTGTTCCTTTAAAAAGTTACTAAACCTCTCTACATCTAGGTCAATAAAATACAAAAATAAAATAATTTTCAAGGTTGTTATAAGGAATGAACTGAGTCCCTTAAACGCAATGCCTGGAACACTGCATTCTAAAATGTTCTCCTCTACTGTACGTAAGGCACTGGCTTGGTGTCTGGCACCTGGGAGGGGCTTGTTGAAGGTTGTTGTGTTATTCTTACTTCTACAATATCAATTTTCAGCATTATCAATGGCCTTGATTAGTATCATGGTCAACTTCCCCTTTTATAAACGAGGAAACGGAAGTCTCAAGTATTCGGCCGAAGCGTCAGTCGGCATAGGAAGAGGAATCTTGAATTCTTGTCGCTGTAGCCTCTCTTTATCCTTCTCATCCATTAAGTGGGTTTAGAAAGGAAGTCATCTCCTGAGCATCCTGGCAGGAGTGAAGTTCTAAAGGTGGGTGCTTGTGTACGTCCCTCAAGCTGCAGACTGCCCAGGAAATGGACCCTAGGGGACTGGAATTTCTCTGGAAGGTTTGCACTGGGGAAAGAAAGCCTGGATTGGGTGACAGCCATAGGGGGAGCCTGAGATGCCACATGGTGCTGACTTGCAGACCAGACCAGACCAGACCAGACCAGACCAGACCAGACCAGGGATGAATCGGTGATGAATAGGCCCACACCTTCATCAGGAATATTTATGTCCCTCTATTGAAACCTAAACTTCCTGTTAGGACTGAAAAGTAGACTCAGGGGGTCATTATTGTTCCTCTTCCCAGTGTGGGCACATTGCCTAAGTCGGCCTTCACTCTTCTTCCCTGCCAGTCGTCCATCTCTTTGATTGATCCATGGGGGATCAGTGTCCAAGCCTAGGTTATTAGCCCCAGCTCCCCCTTAAGACCTGCAATAACAATTCCTTTTTCTGGGTCAATTCTTTATGTACAGGGTGGAGTTGGCTAACTGATTCTAGTCAAGACACCATGCCTTTCTTGGGTACATAACTGACCGTCACGACCCTTGATAATTGCATGTTTCCATCTAGTTCGAGGAGATGTATAAACATGGAGGACCCTCCTCCCTGCCTTTTATTACAGAACAACCGTGCTTAAACTAACAGCTTGCTGCTCTTTCAGGCTGCAGGTTGGAACCCGTTGGTTAGTTTTGAAACGACTTTAGTGGGTCAACAAATGAAATAAAGGCAAATTTAAAATATCAAAGTGCATCACAAGCAGTAATAAATATTACTTCGTGAAGTTGATATATATATATATCATATATGTGTAAATTGATTTATGTACTGTGATAACACAATTTTAAAAATATTTTTCAGTGTGAGTTGGGGAGGCAAAAGACCAACCCTTGCTGTTTTGAGATGAGATCTTTGTTACCTGCATCTGATTTTTCCCCCCCTATTTTTAACGTACCCGTTCACTTGGCAAGTATCGGTTGAACTCCTACCTGCTAAATGCTGGACACTGTTGTAGGCTGTTGAGATGCAGTGACAAACAAGATGAGCTCCCTCCGGATAGGGGGATTATTCCTGAGTAAGGATAATACAAGTAAGGCCAAGGTATGCTCCCCTGTTCTGGAACTGTGGATAAGGAGAAAGAAAAGGCAGGCGGGACATTCATAATCAACAGCACAGAAGAAGCGCTGTTAATATTTAAGTTTACGTCCTTGCAGATTTTCTCACACTGATGCTATTTATCTTGCAGTTCCAGGAGCTCTGGGGACTAAGTGTCACGTAAACAAATGTTCAGGGTGAAGGAGAACTACCATCTCACCGCCTTCTCCCGACGATTGCTTCTTTCTCACTCTGCCTCCTCCTCCCTTCAAACCAGCCCTGTGGCCGGGTCCATATATCCTCTTCTTCCTCTCCTGAGTAACTACGGGACCAGTTCCTCGACCTTAGGGACTGAGTTCCCTGCTGCACATTGAACAAGCACAGGGGCAGTTTGGCCTTGCTTGCTAGGAAGGTCGGGGTCAGGGTTCTATAGAATATTGACCTTCAGTGCTTTAGTCCTTCATGATCGGTGTGTGTGTATTGTATAGGTCGGGACTGGAGCTCCTGCTCCTCCAGCCTCAGTCTCTGGAGAGCTCAGATTGGCAATGCTCAGTGACGTTAGTGATTTAATCATCTTACAAATTAACACACACACACACACACACACACACACACACACCCCTTCCCCTTGTAGTTTCCGACGATTTTTTCTATGTATAGGCCTCTTTGCATGCCTATGGGCCACTCTTACCTTACGGATATTTTCTCCATTGACTACTGCTTACCGTGTATTGGGCCACCTATAAAGCTTCTGAAAAGGCTCGTTCTACTAATCCTGTCCTAATCTTGTGATACTGTGTAGCTGGAAAGGACCATTTGCAGCAGCGCTTTTTGCTGACCAGGATTAGATTTTTTTTTTTTTTTAATTTGCAGGTGTTTTGGGGAAGGACAATTCCAAAATCATCACCTGCTCAGGCCAGCGGAGCAGCATCCTCAGGATCATGCTCTTGTTTAGTGTGGGGAGAAATACCATTCTTAACTGCCGCACCCTTTCCTGCACATTTTGGTTGTATGCGTGCGTGCGAGTGTGCGTGCGAGTGTGCGTGCGCGCGCGCGCGCGCGCGCGCGTGTGTGTGTGTGTGTGTGTGTGTGTGTGTGTGTGTGTATCTGGAAAATCATTGATTTTGGACTGCCACTGCAGTCTGGGCTGCTCCAGCCCCTGCCATCATAAGTCCCTCCCTCCTACAGCCTGGCCCTGCTGGCACCGATAACTTTAGCATGCAAAGTGGTTGCTTTGCCCAGAGTGGAATGGGAGGGAGCAGTGTTCCTTGACAAAGAGCTCATTCGGACATCGGTCTAAAATTCACAGAGGCTAAAAGCAGACGGAGATAAATCAGAGAGTATAGCACTCAGCTGGAGGTCAGTGAGTCTAAGAACTCGCCTTTGGAGGTCACGGGGATGCGGAAGGGAACGGGAACAGGAACACTGTGTCTCACCGAGTCTCATTTCATCTTTATACAGACCCGGGTGTGACAAAGGAAGACAGAATAGGGGAGGTGGAACTGCTTGTCTAGACTCGGGAGACAGATGCAGGAATTGAACCTGTGTTCTCGGCACCAGACACCCTTTTTCCCCACTGCACTGAACCCATCCTGATGTCCTGATGAACATGCTGACTCACTGGGGTGTTATGTAAGCCTGTAAATCTGAGATTCCTAAAGAATGTGCCTGTGTCAAGAACAAGGAGCCGAAGGTTCCAGGCTAGCCTCCGTGCAATAGAGAGGCTCTGCAGGGCTCCGGAAGGGACAGGGCTGCACCATTGGGGCCCATCTGAGCCAAAAGCTACTTCCTGTTTGTCCCTTCCCTTCCTAGCCTGTTGGATCAACAGACAAGATTTTAATTAAAAACACAGGAATCATTCTCGATTAGCTAAAGTCCATTCTAAATTCTAAATGTTGGCCACTTACAGAAGTAGCATCAAAGTACGTAGGGGCCGGCAAATGACTTGACAGTTACCTAATCATCTAAGTAAGCCACACTGGCCTGAGCATCGTCCACAGATCTTTATCGTTGACTAGGAATGTACCAGAGTCTGGTTGGCATTGAGAAGGTCATTTCTCAGTCTGGCCCTGTGTAGGAGAAAGGGAAAGTGGTGGGTGTGGTCAGCCATGCCCCACCCACATTTCCTTGGAATTTACCACTGAAGATTGACAGCTTGTGCCCAGTCCACTACTCATCACAGACTGGAGTCAGTCTGGAAACTGGTGGTTTGAAGTGCGAGTCCCCAGCTTTCCGGCATGTTGGGTAGGGGATTCTGAGGTATATTCTAGGGTGACTTTGGAGACAGTGATGGTACTCAGGGTACCACGTCCTACTTTCCTTGGACCTTGTCCCACCTTTTTGATGCAGGCTTGGGGGTTTCTCTCAATCTCTCAGATCTTTTTTTTTTTTTTTTTTTTTTTTTTAGTCAAATGCCTGTTTCCAACAAATAAAGACCAATTAATACCACAGTGTGGAGGCAAGGGATGGGTTTAACTAGATGAAGCACACGTGGGAGTGGGGAAGAAGGGGTTGAAGACAGGATTTCTTATCTTGAAATCTAGGACTTCGAAATGAGAAACTACAGTTGGGTTGTGGCTTATGTCGTAAAGGTATCTTTTATTCTTCCGATGTAATTTTCATCTCAGAGGCTCTCTGCCTCTGTCTGCTAACTTAGGCCTAGTCATGGAAGCTTCTGGCCTCTGTACAATCTTATCCAGGTCTAGAATGTTTTCAGACTCTGAGACTTGCTACTGAACAAGCTCACCCATCTAGCTCTTTCTGAACTCTGGCTGGCTGGTTCAACTCAGCTGTTGAGTCTCCAAACTGCCTGATTCAATCTGGCTTCTTACCCAGTCTCTGACTTTTTGCTCTGCTTAGCCTCAAGCTAACTCTGGCAATCTGTTCTAATCTTCTGGCTCCTTCTCATTCTCCGGCTCGTTCTGTCTTCACCTGTGTCTAGCTTGTTCTCTCTTCAACCTGTCTCTGTAAAACTCTCATGGTAAAACTGCCTCCTTCCTCTCTCTGTGCTGTTCTCTCTCAAGTCACCTCGCTTTCCTCTCTGTTCTCCTGAAAGTTGGGCAGATCCTATTCTGTCGAATCTTTCTCTGGCTTGTCACTTTGCCACTCAAATAGACATCACTTTCAAACATGGATGCTTCTTTCAACAAACTAACTTTACCTTCATTGTTTGGCATAAAGATATATACTAAAGGCATGTCTCTATTCCAGCCAGAGGGATTAAAGTTATGTACTAAGGCGGAGTCACACCACAACTAGAAATAGGTTTTGCCAGTAAATAGCACAGTCTCAGGGTTCACAGTGTGAGCCAATATCCTGCAACATTATATCCCTAAATTCAGCATTTAGGAGGTTAAAGCAGGAGGATTCCATAAGCCTAGGCTACATTGTAAGTACTGTCAGCCTGGGTTAAGGAAAGAGAACACACACACACACACACACACACACACACACACACACACAAAACCCTGTAGCAAAAAAAAGAAAGGAAGAAAGAAAAACTTAACTGAAAAAATACTGAGTGCTTGAGTCCAAAAATAAATGCTCAGTATGTGTAATTAAAAGTGTTCACATGTAGCCAGCATAGTGGTGGCTTTAATCCTAGCACTCAGGAGGCAGAGGAAGTGGATTTCCAAGTTCCAGGCTAGCCTGGTCTATGACCGGAGCTCCAGGACAGGCAAAGCTACATAGTGATGCCCTGTTTCAAACCAAACCAAACCAAACCAAACCAAACCAAACCAAACCAAACCAAACCAAACCAAACCAAACCAAACAACAACAAAAATCAACAACAACAAAAAATAAAAGTTCCGTATCGTCACTAACTACCAGACAGATACAAACTGAAACCACAACGACACATCCCGTCACTCCTCTCAGGATGACTATTCTTGAAAACAACCGTAACAGAAACCAAACATTACAACAAAAACCTAACCAAGCAGTTCTCCAAAGACTAGAGAGGACGCAGGGGAAGCTGGAATCCTCACGTGGGGATATTGGTGGGAGTGCAAAATGGTACAGCTAGTATGAAAAATGGAACCACCATTTGACCTGATAATCCTACTTCTGAGTATCCATTCACAAGCACATTCCAGGTCCCGAGATGATACTCCCAAAATATGAAAAAAAAAATTAACCATCTGTCATCAGCAGGCGAATGGATAACACACGCACTATGTGCATGTGTTGGAATAGGACAGAACTTGAAAGAGAAAGGGGATTGTATAATGTGTAGCAGCGGGAGAATGTTTGAAGACATTATGCTAAGTGAAATAAGTCAACCCTAGAAAGACATACTGTGTGGTCCCATTCACGTGACTATCCTCATACCCAAGTGTGTGGACTCACAGAACCGTGGTTACCAGGGCCTGATGGGAGGGATTTATGGGGAATTCCTAACAAGGGAAGTGAGTAAGTCCTAGACATCTGATGTAGCATGTTGAAACTATCTGAGATAGTGGAAAGTAATCCTTTGTACACCTGGAAGTGTGCCGAGTGCAGATTTTGTGCCCAATACTTTGACATTGACAAAAACAAATAAAACAGAATGGTTGCGTGGAATGGCGAGGGTAGAGGTGAGCGGGAGGGCTCTGTAAGGAATCGGGGGTCTCTCTAATCTTCTGGGAAGATGCTGATGCCTTAATCTGACCTAGGGAAACATATTTTGAGGTTAAGAATGTAATTCCAACTCCAAATGTGTGGGAGAAAGTGCCACCGGGCTGTCATTTGTCAAAGTGAAGCACCCCATTTGCCAAAACATCTTCCTGAAGCTCTCGCCCGCCGCAGTGCAAGCCTCTGTATTACTCATCCTCCCAGCCTGCTTTTTCCAGAATCCTATTTTTAAAATGCTCCTGAGATAACTGGTGCTTTTGTTATGTGTGATAATAGCATTCGGTGATACACAAAAGGAGCCTTCTTAACTGTCAGAAATACAGGCCAAAGTAGTCAATAAAACGAAATGCTAGCAAGGCTTGACTTCAGATAAGAAATGTATCGTGCGTATGTGTGCACATGTATACATGGAGACTGGTTTTTAAAAGAGAGGGACAAGAATACAGAAAACTGTAAAAGTTGAGGAACATGAGTTCATTATACCATTCCCTATGTTTTTATTATGTTTGAAACTTTTCACAATGAAGAAATAATAGATGTTACCCAGACATTCTTGCAACGCTTCCAGGAAGATATATTTGCTCTTGCCTTTAACATCCATGATAAAACACAGCCCTGAAAGTGTTTTCAAACTTGGTTGGGGACCTGGGGAGGAGAAAAGGACACCGGTGTGGGATGCCAGACTTTCCTTTGACGTTCAGGAGAGGCTGGGCATTAAGCTAGATGGTCACTTGCCAATCTAAGAGTCCTCCTCGGTGCCATGCTTTAGGAAGAGTTAAGGAAGGGATGCTCACAGGGAACCAGGGTAGCCAGGCTCAAAGGCTGAAGATAGAAAATGAAGACTGTCAGAACGCCTTCTTCTTCAGCACAAAATCTACAAAGCTCGTGGAAGAGCCAAGAGGCCATGGGATGAGCTAATCAAGGAGGGTGTGCACACCCCTCTACCTCACCTCATGGGCAAGGGGGACCCAGGCCCTGGGCCGAGCAGGTGTGGATGGCTGGAGGTCGATTTTCAAGATGTCTTCCTCCTGAAAGAATGTCTAATGAAACCTTCTGTGTCTGGGTGTATAAAAATAGAGAGTGACTTCAGTTTTAAGGAAAAACAATGGCACAATGACTGGGAAACATATATCCAATGGAACTGTGTTCAGCTGTAAAGAAAAATGAAATTGTGACCTTTTTTTTAGGAACTGCACATCATTCCGTTGAGCAAATTAACCGAGACTCAAACCCAGATGCCGCATGTCCTCAATCACATGTACAGTCTAGATTTAACTTTGTGAACGAGTGCGTATAGGTCACGAAAATAGGAAAAGGGGGCTGAGGGAGGAGGGCGGAGGAAGGCAAGGGGACTCACGTGACATAAAAGCAGCAGTGTGGGGACGGGGTGAGGTGCCAAAGGCCATGCAGAAGGAAGGACAGACGGCTTTAGAACTCATGGAGTTCCGCCTGCGAGTTACCACGTGAGTGGGCCTTGGTGTGGCAGGGCCCTGAGGACCACATGTCCTGAGGACTTCATGCTGTTACGGAGTTCTGTTCTGCTTGCTGCCCTCCCTATATGAAAACTTTAAGGGGGCTTCCAGTCCCTCACTGGACAGTACCTCCGGCACTCACAATAAAAGTGCTTGATCTCTCTCAGGCATTGCTGCTGGAGCAGATTAATGATTCAACCACCACCCTAGAGAAGAACTTAGAGATGCAGATTGTCCGCAGTGACCGCCACCGTTAGAAAACATTTGGAAAAATAAAATTGTCAGTGAAGCTAGGTTGAGATGTTTTTACTACTGGCTCTGATGTAGAAAATCTTAGGGCACAATCTGAAGTCCAGAAGTCTTGTTAGTTAAGATGGGGACCTTTACGGTCAGGGACCAAGAAGAGTGGCAGCACTGGCTGACGTGACTCTCACTGAGCCTGGATTGGTGGTGATTGAGTTCTTACGCCCATTTTTGCCCTCAGCTTCCTGATACGATTTATTAAGAGCTGCTGATGAGCAGATATGTATTCTGAAGATTTAAGGTAGTTCTGACTTATTTTTATATAAAAGTTTATATTTGTGATTCTTTTAAGATTCTTACAAGATTACCCTTAGAGATAAATAATAAAACAATCACTCCCTTCTTTATAACGGCACATTGCTGCCTGCCAGTAAGAGAGACTGGCTGAGAAAACTCCCTTGCTTGCTTATAGTCTGTTAATCTGTATAACACGTTGCTTAGTTACGAATGTATGTGTGTTTGGGGGAATAATTTGCTTTCTTTACCTGTATTATATATTGCTGTTTCTTGTAAAGGCATTGGAGAGCACACTGTTTTTTCATAATCATTTACTAGAAGAAAACTAAAATGTAATCACATTGTAGTTTTATACTGCTTGAGAGCTTTTTTCTGAGATATAGAAACTATGGAAAGAAGAAGAAGGTGTGGAGGGCTGGAACATTGTTGGTCCTTTAATCCATCAACTACGTGTGTGTGTGTGTGTGTGTGTGTGTGTGTGTGTGTGTGTAAGGTTTGTGTGAGTGGGGGTTGGCAGGCTGTTCCTTCCACCCAGCAACTTTGTGTATATATGTAAGCTTGCCTGGGTGTATGTCAGAGTTTTCTTGATCCAATGATTGTGTGTGTGTGTGTGTGTGTGTGTGTGTGTGTGTGTGTGTATATATATATATATATATGAAAAGCTTAGAACCTGCTTGCTGAAGCTTTGCTTTAACCATTCTATGTGTAAATGTGTCTGCCTGTTATGCATGTATGCAGGTATATATGTATGTATATATGTATTTATGCATGTATATACGTATGCATGCATATATGTATATATTTGTGTGTACAGAGTTATTAGACTTTACCTTTTGTATGTGTGTGTCTGTCTGTCTCTGTGTGTGTGTGTGTATGTGTCTGTGTGAATTTTCTTTGTTTCTCTTTTTCACCAAACCCAAGAAGTTAAAGAGTTCATAGTTTTCCTTCTGGCCACAGGGAGTGCCAGTCCCAGTAAATTAAGCTTTGTTCTCTCAGAAAAAAGTCTGCTGAGTAAATTTTTAATCACTGGCTGCCTTTGGCAGTAGCTCCTGTAGATATCTGGATCCACCCCCATCAGCCGCTCTAAGCACCTCAGTTTACCCACCACATGGATGCCAAAGCCAGTCGCTGGCAGTGGGGGAAGTGGGTATGTCCTTATAAAATGCTATAATGAAACCCATCACTTTATATAAATGCTACATTACAGATAGATCTTTAGCATCCCCCATTTAGCCATAAGAGTGTGTGGTTGGGTTTTAGGTGTGAATAGAGCAAGCTTGTTATGAGTCGAGGTTTGGAACAGAAGAATTACCAATCCTTTTGATTGCTCTGCTCCAGGAGAAAGCATGGATGTCTTGCCTTGTCTTCTATAGCCCCACATTAGGGACTTTGAGACTTTGTGATCTCATTTTTCTCCTCAAAGCTCCATCCATAGATGAAGAGACAGAGGCTGTTAGGTGGTCCCATCATCTGTTGGCTGGCAATGATTTTAAACTGCAGGGGGACTGAGAAAATGACAGTATTCCAAACTCTACATGTTTGTCCCCAAGTTCTGGTACATTCCACAGCCTTCATACCAGGTCAGAGGCTTGCCCATGGCAGCTTGCCAATCCAAGAAGACGCCCTTTTTAGAGTGCCTCCCACTGAATGAGTTCCCTGGACACAAGACTTGCTTCGGTCAATCCTAAACCGAGAGAGATTAAGAGCATACTTCTGTGGGCAGGGAAGGCAGGTGACAAGAGCTCCCAGACCAAGCGAGGACTCTGGGGGAAGCATGCAGCCTGCTCGGCCACAGCCTCGTGTTGGTGGGCCGCCCCGAAGGCTGAGGTGGACTCAGATGACTGAGAAGCACATGAAAAGTCCTGCTTTTAAAGACATCTATATTTTTCTGTGTTTGCAAAATTAAGGTGTAAGGACAAGTAGAGGAGTTGGTTGAACAAATTGGTGATATTCTCCCCTCTATCAATGGTATCCTGTGCCCTCTTTGCTATTTGTGCTGACTAAGATATAATGGCCATCAAGGTGCACTTGAGTGGTTAAATACCCTAGAAACTTTTTCATAAAACACCCAAATGGAGACATTATTTTTTCCCAAGTACGCATCCTATTTTCCTTGTCTTACTTGGAATTACAGACAATGTTTTTATAGCTTCCCTCACCCTTCTGTTTAAGAACAAGTTTCATGGTGGGCATTCTCCCTAGAATGTGGCCAGGGATGCAGAGCACATGAGAGGTCTTAGTGCAGCTTTTACTAGAGAGAAATTCATGTGGACCTGAAGGAGTTGGCAGGTTGGCTGGAGAGGTTCCCAGGGCAGACTTGGGAACAGAGGTGGTCAGGGTGGTGTCGGATAAGATTGTTCCCAATGCTGTAGAAAGAAGAACCAAGGGGCAGGAGCTGAAGAGATGACTCGGAGGTTAAGAGCACTGATTGCTCTTCCAGAGGACCCAGGTTCAATTCCCAGCACCCACAAGATAGTTCACAACTGCTTATAATTCAGTTTCAGGGGATCTAATGAGCTCTTCTGGACTCTGTAAGTACCAGGTATGCACATGGCACACATGCACAAACATATGTGCAGGCTAAAACACCTATATGCATAAAATAATGATCATTTAAAAATCTTTTTAAAAAACTGGGTGAAAAGAGGCCTTGAAATGTGGAGGCATTTGCTCTGTGATATGAGTCTCCCCTTCTGTATTCACTTTTGTGTCTACATTGCCTAGATGCTGCTTTAGACTTAGATTCTGAACAGTGCTCAGAAAGCAGTACTGAGAGGAGTGGAGTATTGCTAGGGTATATGGGAGAAGGGATGGAGGTGGAAGGAAAGCAGGGTGTGGAAGCCTTAGGTTCATACACTGAGGGAAAGCAGTGGTTCCTCACCCATTCACCACTGCCGAGATGCACCACACGCCGTGCTGGTGTTGGGATGTTGGGTGAGCCACATCTGAGGTAGTCCTAGTCTCCAAAAAGCCTATGTTCTGATGGAGGCTGGGGTGTGTGTGTGTGTGTGTGTGTGTATTAACTAAATAACCAAAAATGTATAATGGGGTAATAATTACTGTTATGGAGGATTGATCTACAGTGCTATGAAAGGTCGGAATGGGACTTGACCTTTTCGGTTATGAGTTATGAAGGAAGGGTAGAAGTCTGTTATAGAATGTAAGGTTCAATGTAAGGCAGAGTGAAGAATCAGGTCAAACTGTTAAAATAGGGCAAAGGGCCTGTGGAATGAATTAGCCGAAGGAAGGCTGGGGAGGGTGGAGCAGACAGTGCTGAGGAGTGTGAGTTAAGTGCAGTGTGGAAGTAGGCAGCAGACTGCACTGAGAGCCATAAATCATGTGAGGGTTTAATTAGAGGTGACAGGATCATGTATATTTAAAAAGGTCACCCTGACTGAAGTATGGAAAAGAATTGGGGGGTATGGCCAGTAGATGTATGTGAAAAAAAAAACAGCTAGGAGACTATCCAATGCTAGGCAATTCTTTATCTCAAAGAAGAAAACAGCATAACCTGAGCTAAGAGGATTAACCTTATTGTATGTTAAGTCGGCGACTTGCAAGAAAATGTCATCTTCGGTTGTCTAGGAAAGGCAGTGTTCCTTTCAAGCACAAATATGTGCTTATGTAAGTGACTTTAGTAGTAAGAACGGATATATGTTAACACCGGGAAGAGAGACTGTCTGTGGAAAAAAAAAGGAATGCAGGATGTAATATTCATAAGCTTTGGGATATGTCTACATGACAGATGTGCTTTGAAGTGTGCTGTATATTTTCGGCAGAAATCTCCTCCCGCCCCTGTTGGTTTGTTACAGCACACTAAATGGATAGAGCTGGCAGGCCATTATGCACGAGTTTCTTTTTCTTGCAACAAAAACAATCTACAGAAATATGCCCATTAAAATAGTCCATCACCTCTGGCTCACCCTGGGCACGCTCATTTTGCTCAAGGAAAAATTAACAAGCCATCCTAGCATGGAGAGGTTATAACAAAAGTCCACATTGGGAATAGATCCAGTGAACAAAAGTGAATCCAGATATGAGAGGGATGGAGAACACAATTAGCAAACTCAATCTGACCTTCAAATCAGTGAACACAGATCCATGTGTGTTCTTTTAGCATTCACATGGTACTACTTATTACAGAAGTGGAAATATCCATGATTTAAGAGAGTGTGTCTGCTTCATAATAACTCACTGAACAGGATATGATTCACACGTTCTCTGTCTGTAAATTCTACAGCAAGGCTCTGTCTCAAAAAACACCCAGCCAATCAAAAAACCCAACCGCCACCATGGATAAACAAGCCAGACGACATCAAAGAGAAAAGCTGGCCACACACCCCAGACTCTCAGCAAGTGTTAAAAAAGGGCAAAGTCCTTTAACAGCAATGCAATTAAACTCGAAATTAACAACAAAACATAAATTCAAACAAAACATATTTTTTTTTCTTTTCTTTTCTTTTCTTTTTTTTCGGAGCTGGGGACCGAACCCAGGGCCTTGTGCTTGCTAGGCAAGCGCTCTACCACTGAGCTAAATCCCCAACCCAACATATTTTGAAAAGTAAATAGTGCATATCTAGGGGCTGACGAGATGGCTTTGTGGGTAAAGGCTCTGACTGTCCAGCATGGCGACTTGAGTTCAATCCCTGGGTCCCTCACGTGGTGAAAGGAGAGACTGACGCCTGTAAGCTGTCCTCTATCCTTCGCACGACCTTCTGGAACTCTACTTCAGGTGACTTCGATGCTCTCTGCTGGCCTTCAGGGTACCAGGTATGCAAGTGGTGCAGAGACACACATGTAGGCAAAACTCATACACACATATTTTAAAAAAAAATAAGTGAAAGAATTACTGATTACAAATGATTAAGGCACAATGAAAACAGAATCCCAATCAAAATCCCGGCTATTTGTTTTATAGGTTATTGACAAACTGATTCTTACGCTCATTTGGAGAGGTGAGGAACAAACTCAGAATACTCACTCCATCACTGAAGGGGAAGAAAGATGACTGATGCTTTCAGTCTTCAAACCTTGCTATAAAGCTACGGTGATTAGAACTGCACGGTATCGGTGAAAAATAGACAGGCAGGCCAGTGGGAGATCAATGGAACAGGATAGGAAGCTCGGAAACAGCCCTATATAAATTCAGCCAACTGACCTTTGGCAAATACGCAAATACGATGTACAATGGAGCAGGGACAATATTTTGGATTAAAAAGAAAAAAGCACAGAAACTGGTAGACATCCTTAAGCAAAGCACAGATCTCCATAGAAACCAGACATCTTTCACAAAAGCACATTGGAAATGAACCTATGTTTAAAACGCAAAGCTGAGCGAGGCATGATGGGACCTACTTTTAATCCCAGCATTTCAGCGGGGGGGGGGGGGGGGGGGGGGGGGGAAGAGGCAGGCGGATCTCTGGGAATCAAGCCAGCCTGGCCTATATAGCCGGTTAGTTATAGGAGAGTGTGGTGACACAAGGAGACCCTGTCTCAAAAATCAACCAACCAACCAAACAGACAGACAGACACAAAACTATGAAGCCCTAGAAGATCTGTGTAGGAAAAAGACAAAATCGCCTTGGGTGAACGATGGCTGTTTTTAGACAATACCCAGACATCACACTTGAAAGAAGTAACTGATGGGATAGATTCACTTTAGCACAAACTTCTGCTCTCAAAAAGACAACTCCATCAGAATAAAAAGACAACCCCAGGGCCGTGAGAAAATATTTGGAAAAGGCATGTCCATTTATTTAGAAGATACAAAATCATTAAAACTCAGCAAGAAAGATCATGGTCTGGCTGAAAATGGGCCATAGAAAAGGGAAGGTAGTGGGGCAGTGGGGGTCATGTACGCTCGTGTCATATACTCACATGAAAATGCCTTTTCATGATTTAGTATGATATACTAAAGAATAATATTTAATACCGAGCCCAAACCCTTAACAGATATGCCATCAAAGAGGACACCCAAGTGGGCAAAAATGAGCAGAAGAGAATCTGTTTCACCCCATGCCACCAGGAAATGCAAATGACAACAGTGCACTGCCCCACAGGCTCCCACAGGATACTGACAATGCTTAACACCAACAAGGGGCAGGAGCCACGGGAGAGCTTACTGATGACTGGTGGGAACCGGCTCACAGACCCATTGAAAGACAGCTTGACAGCATCTTACAAAACTAAGCACGCTCTTACCACACAATAAAGCAACTGATACATTTGATATTTACCCAAAGGGTCTGCACAAAAACTCACCCAGGGATGTTCATGACAGTCCTATTCATAATTGTCTAGATGTGCTCTTCATCAGGTGAGTGGATAAACCAGAATAAACTGTGGGCATGCGGATAAGGGATCAGTGTTGAGTACTAGAAAGCGCTATCGAGTCACGAAGGACTAAGTGAAAGAAGATAATCTGAAGGGACGAGGTATCATGATCAATTGATTACCTTCCTCTTTCTTACTTCTAATTGCATCCATTTGTAACTTCCTTTG
The DNA here is from genome assembly GCF_021556685.1 of Rattus norvegicus. NCBI lineage: Eukaryota > Metazoa > Chordata > Mammalia > Rodentia > Muridae > Rattus > Rattus norvegicus. The sequence continues at coordinate 76,809,491 of NC_141544.1, forward strand.
CTTTTATCAGTCCTGCTATCTCCAAAATGAGGTTATGGCAGCAGCTGAAAGGTCGCCAGGAGCTGGTGGATAGGAGGTAGGTTGACTATATAGAGTATTGAGGTTTTATAGATCAGTAAAAATGTCACAGGACATTATAACGATGGATATATCACATCACAGTTTGTCCCAAGCATCAAGAGTGAAGCTAAATACAAACTAGAGGCTACAGGTGATCATTTTGTATGAGTGTTTCTCCATCTCTCGGAACCAATGTACCACTCTGTTGGAGGAAGACGCTGATAATGGCTGTGCCTGGGTGAGAGTGGTTTGGGTGGTATGTGAAAAATATTTGGATCTTCTTGTTGTTTTGCTGTTAATTTAAAACTACTGTAAAGCTCACACCAACCAGTGGATCTGACACCCTTTTCTGGTCTCCATGTGCACCTGCACACACATGACACACATACATACTATTAGGTGCATGCACACACATACTTGTACACACACATACACAAAATAAATATCTTTAAATAGATATCTCTAAAAAGCTATCTATCCAACTTATTTCATGTAAATATACTCAAAGGTAGCAAGAACCAAATAAAACAAAATACAGAGTAACTCATCTATGAACGTGAATGGTAAAGTTTAAAGTAAAATGGCAATTTAACATATATATAATATATTATAGTATATATACATATATATACATATATATATATATGTATATATATATATATATATATATATATATATATATATATCAAGAAACACACAGAATGACCAGAGTGGGCTTAAACTTTGGAATAAAGTTTTCCCTGGAACAACCAAAAGGTTTTTCTTTCTGTCTTTTTAACAGACTAATATAAAGAAAACAGCTGATAATGTATCAAAATATAGAAATATCAAGTGATCAACTACATGTTCATCAGTGATTTAAAAGGCTATTTTGGCAAGAAATACAAGAGAAATTTCTTAACTCGACAATGGGCTCTGCCAAGCCCTACTGGAAAAATAATATTTAATGATGTAACACCTGCGGACCCTATTAGAGCTGGGAGCGAGATGGGAGACGATTTCTGCTACCGTACGACATTCCACCGGAAGTCTAGCTGATGCGACAGGGGAGAGAAGAAGGAAAGCACTGACTTGGGAAGATGAGGCAATACTTCTACATGCATAAGACATGACTGAGTCATGTAACAGTCCAGAATAAGGCATAGAAAAACGAGTAGGACTTTTTAAAACCTTTATACTGGAACAGCGTATGAATTAGTAATAGTTCTCCATTCTAGTAACAAACAGTGAGGTAGAAATAAAAGGTTAGTAATAAAACTACAATGTAGGCCAGAGAGACGGCTCAGTGGTTAAGAGCTACACTTCCAGAGGTCCTGAGTTCAATTCCCAGCAACCACGTGGTGGCTCACAACCATCTGTAATGGGATCCAACACCCTCTTCTGGTGTGTCTGAAGACAGCCTTAGTGTGCTCACATACATTAAATAAATAAATAAATAAATAAATAAATAAATAAATAAATAAATCTTAAAAAAAAACCCTACAATGTAACAGGAATGAACCTACTAGACGAGGTGTCAGTTTTGTGTTGGAGACGTCATAAAGCATGATTAAAGAACATAGTGGAGACATGGACTATAAATGAGGAAGGCTGGGAGAAGACACTCTGTATGAGTGAATTCTTGAAGTTCAATTTCTTTTTATGGAAATTGGCAACTTATCTCTAAGATCCATCCGAAAGAGAAGAGAAACAAAAGGGACAATGGTATAGAGTAGCAGGTCCTAGGGAAAAGACGTTCCCCTTTTACTTCCCATCCTACCCCAGCACGTGTAAAGGTAATAATGTCTGGAGAAGAAAAAAAATTGTCCCAGTATGGTTTCTGAGTGTTCATCATAGTTTCTGAACACGGGAAAGGGAACGGTGCCACTTGTTAAAACATGAGTGAATTTTTTTTTTTTTCTTCCAGGTCTGGATTCCAAATCTTGGAGGATACAAAGGAGGGAATTTTCAGGTCATTCTGAAATCTATTGTTCAAGGTAAAATAGGCATTTCATACTTATTTCGTGTTCTAAGCACACAAGATTTTATAAGAACACACACACATACACACACACACACACACACACACGCGCACACACACCTTTTCAACTTCAGGAATCCGCTTATACTCACACACTTCCTGCATTTCTTTATTCTTTTTATCTTCCTCTCTTCCCATATCAATGTCTTAAAAGGGATTTCAAAATGTTATCCATGTACTATCTAGGATTTTACATCACACTGACCTATTTTTTTCCTCTTATTTTAAAACATCTTTGAGAACAACTTTCTTCCTCCCTCCCCTCCCCTCTCCCTTCTCCTCCCCTTCTCCATCCCCCCTTTTAAATTGAATGCGATCACTTTTCTCCTGCCCTGAAGCATGCTTTCCCATGAGTCTATTGGGCTCGATAGTCACCTGGACCTGGGACTGCTTTGCAAATATCCCGCTCTACCTGTCCACCGCATGATTGTCAGCTACTGGGGAAAAAAAATAACAGGGATCCAGCTTCCATTTCATGTGTAATTCCTCTACTGAGCCCAGAAGATTGACTAAGACTGAACGGTGTAAGGTATGCTTCATGCAGGGGTGCTTAATAAATATTTTAAAACAGTATTAAAGTGTTGAATAAATTTGACAGCAGTGTTGTTGCTCACTGCTTCGGTGCCAACACTTTCTAGGCCCTGTCTCTGCCTAGCAACCGTTTCCCCCACATACCTACATGTCCCCAGAAGTTTGAGCCAAGCCGAAGCTCCATTTTGATCTAGTTTTCCTTGTCGGAGTTGTTGTTTCTATTCTTGCCTCCCGAGGAGTGTTTAATGGGAACCTAAAGACCCTGTTGCGTGCGTTGAAGTGATATTGTGGGGTGGGGGTGGGGCTGCAGCGTGTGGAGGATTGGAGGGGGGATGGGGTGAGAGGTGCAGAGACGCTGAAAGCTGCATGCGCTGCCTTTATTTACTCTCCAAATCATTGCCGTTTTTTTATGCTCTTGAAACAGAGGTTTGTGGTGTACCCCAGGCTGACCTTGAGCTCAAAGCTCCTGCCTCAGCCTCCCAAGGGTTTGTGGGTAAGCACTAGAATTTTGCTGCTTACTTTCCTGTCTGTAAGGGTTAATCTTCAGCACCTGAGGAGTACTAAGGATCTGAGAGAGGTGTTTTGTTTTGCTTGTATTTTTCACTAAGACATTTATTCAGGAGTTTCATTCTTCATTATTTTTTTGGTCTACTATAGTCATGTTAACACTCGCTCTCTAACACCACTCTCCTATTAAACGGTATTTTATGCCTACAAAAGATAAGCTTATACTCAGGTGGTGAAGAACCAGTCTGCCTCCGTCTTCGGTTTAAAAGCCACCTGATGGTAAAGGCAAACTAAGTTCATTAATTAATGCTGTTAATTAATCAAGGATTGGGCTATGTCCCACCTGTAACCTTAACTACAAATGGTTCTGTACTGCCTGATCCAGGAATAGCAATCACATTTTTGTTTCAAAAAGTTAATGTTCGTCTTGCAAAAGGCTGGTTATGGGTACCTTGTATGACTACCGGCTGTTACGACCGCCTTTCTGTCTTTGTTTCAGGAACTAACTTATTATGCTTCTCCTGTAACTCCACCTGTTTTGCCACAAATCCCCCATTTAGAAAATCCCCTACCCCTGAGCTATAAAAACCTTCCTCACATCCAATGAACCTTGCCTTAGTGGGAGGCAGCTCGAGTACAGGAACAAAAAAAAACAAAAACAAACAAACAAAAAAACTGGCTTTAATTAATCTGGACATAACGATCTGAGTCGGTAGTCTTTCTCCTCCCATCTTTGAGATTAACAGTGGGCTGGTCCTAAAGTGCTTATCTTTAGAAAAGCTTATTGCCTTTTTTGTTTGGGGTGGGACAGAGCTAGGGAATGTTTGGAAAGCAATTTCATTGTTTTCGTTGTCTCATTTAACTCCCAACAACTTTGCTAGGAGTGCGGGGTCAAAGTCATTTCTCCAGGATAAGAAAAAGGAAATTTGGGAGACATTAATGACCTTCTACAAGGTCACCCACTTTGGAAGAACGCACCCTGAACTGTAGACCTTCAGGAGCCACAGACAACCCAGTTTCCCAGTCTCGTCTAGTCTGCTCAACTTCAGGAAACCAGTTCTGCAAGCAAGCAGTAGCACAGAAAGAAAGGAGCTTAACACCAAACAAAAGGAGACAAACAGAGAAACAGTACGCGTGCGCAGACTACGCATGACGAGAGGCTTGGAGGGAGCCTGGGTAAAGGCTCCGCCCCGCCTCGAACTCTACCTCTTTTCCACCTCTTCCTGCCAGAGCACTCTGTGCGCGCGCAGGCGCACTTCCTGAGTCTGAAGGTCAAACTAAAGAGGGCAGCCCTTATATCCGCGCAGGCGCAAATGTTCGCCGGGAGCCAAGATGTCGTTTTCCAAGTATAAGCCTGCACCCCTGGCCGCTCTCCCCAATACCCTCGACCCCGCCGAGTATGACGTGTCTCCGGAGACCCGAAAGGCGCAGGTCGAGCGCATGAGCATAAGGGCCCGGCTTAAACGGGAGTATCTGCTTCAGTACAACGACCCCAAACGCCAAACGCACATCGTGAGTGGGGCCGGGCGGGACTGTGGGCCGGGGCAGCCGCATCTCGCGCGGGCACACGCGGGGTCACCCAGCTCCAATCCGTGTGCTGGACACCGGCCCCTAGCTGCACAGCCCTTGGTCCTTCAACTTTAGCCTTATGCTCAGTGGTCAAAGGGATTGGGCTCCGGCTGCAGACCCAGCTGGCCTTGCGTCCTGGCTAGACCGTTCCCCCCATTTGGAGAAAGTTGTTAAACTCTGCGTAGTCTCGGCTTTCTTATCTGAAACATGGCCATGATATTGTCCTTCATATCTTCTGAAGCAGATTACACGTGACTAACCTAGCCCAGTATCTTCCTTGAAAGGGCGTGTTCAGGACCGGTACTCCCAAGTGTACCGCATAAAAAGCTGTTTTGTGCCTTTAAGCTCTTAACTCTGAAGGACACTTCTTTCTCTTGAGAATAGGGGTTGTTCAAATTAAGTGTTATTACAGAACCAGAAGCTTGATGCATCCGGCTTTCAATCAGACCTCCTGGCCTCATATACTAACAAACTGTGATCCCTGGGCAATTTACATAATCTCTCTCAAACCATACCTTTTTTTTTAATGTTCTCCTGGAAAATGGTGTGCATTCGTCATAGAGTTGTGAAATCAAACAATCAAACGAGAAAGTATGTAGCACCACTAACATATGTCCGTATATGATGTGTTAACAAGTAGTATGCTTTAAGACAGTTTCCTCTGTAGAAGCTGTCTAAATATCAAAAATGGGATTTTTTTTTAAAATAAAGATTTTTCCAACAATTGCTTACACATTCTCAATAATTTTTGAAAGTTATGAGAACAACCAAGGGAAAGTTACACTAAGTGGCCAGATACAGTACGAGAGCCTCCAAGTGGCTCAGATCTCCAAGTTCCCCAGCTGCAGCCTCACATCCTGGGGTTACTGCCACTTGGAACCCATGCCTGGCCTGAAAAACGTTTGAAAAATTACATGTCATAACCGTTCACAGAAGTGAACTGTGTTACTCTCGGCTTTCTGGATGAGACTGTATGGACAGTTACACCCAGAAACAAGTCACACCCGTCAGTCTGTGTGACACATATTGCCCTCTTCTGCTCAGATATACTATCCTCAACCAGGCCTTTGTTTACAGGGTGAAAGAGATAACCTATTCTGTACTATACACATAGTTGCTCTTGATGTGCTAGACAGTATGGTATCATTATTAATAATTTATTATTTTTCAGACAGGGTCTCTATATACAGCCCTGGCTGGCCTGGAAATCAGTATGTAGAACAGGCTGGCCTGTTAAGGGCATGGACCATAACACCGGGTCCGTTTGTTTATTTAATTTTTTTTAAAGTAACTAGAATAAGGATCCAGTCAGGTGTGAAGTTCAAACCCCAAATCGTCTCGTTTTTTAATCTCTGTAACCCAGGGCAGTTTCTATCTCTCATCTCTTAATAGAGATAAAGATACTCGTCCTTTTAGCTAATTCCAGTAATTATTTACCAGCCAGAAGATGTGACTCCCTTTGTCTAGTCCTTAGGGATAACTAACTGCTCAGGACCTGTTATGACTGAGATACTGGGGTAAGGGTACAATGCCAGCTGGAAGTCCCTGTCCTTGTAGAACTACCTACCTGTCCTTGTAATGGGGATGACAAATACCAAGTACGTTAGAAATCTAAGTCATGTGGTGAATGGTACAGAAAGTAAGGATGGGGTCAGCCATGGGTACAACAGGGAAGGAAGCACCTGTTTGCAACATGGCCATGGGTGTCTTGTTTTCACTTGTTTGTTTTGTAGTGTTAGGGATCAAACCCATGGTCTCCCACAGCAGGGAAGTGCTCTACCACTGAGCCACAATCCCATGCTTGGAGTAAAGATCTGAAAGAAGTGAACCAGAGCTGAGGGAGGAAAATAGCGTGCCAAGAAGAGACCGAGTACAAGGGCAGGGGGATGTTTGACAGCTCTAGTATTTAGTATGTTTCAAAATATACCAGAGAGCTCATTCAAAATACGTTAGCAGTCCTGCTCCTGTGGAGGCTTAGCCAAGTTTATTTTATGTCCTTTTAACATCATGCCTTTTAGAAATAACATCTTTATTAATTATTTTATTATATATTAGATGCATTGGTGAGAATTGCAGACAATGTATTTCGATGCTGAACTTCGTTTTTGATGAGACCGTTATGGATAAAATAGTGAGGGAGGTGGTGGCACAGGGAAAAACCAAAGTTAAAGAGGTCCCTTGGACTTGGTCACAACAGACCTTGTATGACATTGTAAAGATCTCTGCTGAGAAGGGAGTCACATAACGGAGACTTATACCTTAACAAAATCTCTCTGTTTCCTTAAGAATTGTCTGTGAGAGAGTGAGGGCAGAGGGACATGAGCTAGGAGGCCTTACAGCAGTTAAAAGATCCCGCTGGGCGCCTTGTCAGGTGGATGAGACAAATGGAGGATGGCTCCAAGGTCAACAAAGGTCCTTTTACTAGAAGTATGTGACAGGAACATATTTGGTGGTGGGTTCAAAGGAATATTGATAGATCAGTTTACGGTACTTTGGGGATGCCCCGGTAGATGCAGAGTTTAACACGGAGGTCTAGGGCTAGAGATAGGCTGTTGGTAACCATGCCTACAAGGGCTTAAAGTCATGTGACCAGATGACCTCTTTCGTGGAGTGAATGTCTGGAAGAGACCCAGCAAAAGCTAAGACTCAATGTTAAAAGACTGAAGAGCAACGGAAGGAGAAGAACAAAAGAGAGGAAGGGAGGATGGGCAGAGAGGAAGGAAACCAAGCAGAGCTGGACTCAGGAAGTAGACCGGAGGCTGGGCACTTCACTGAGTGGTGTCGAGGAAAGCGGTCTCCCCATTTACTCCGTTCATTTGTATGAGTGTTTTGCCTGCATTTCTGTGTGTGTGCCACGTATGCGCCTGATGCCAGAAGAGGCCAGAGTAGACACTGGGTCGTCTGGAACTGGATTTAGGGATGGCTGTGAGCCACCGTGCGGGCTCTTCAAGAGCAACAGCCAACCACTCTTAACCACTGAGCCATCTCCTCAGCTTCTTTCCCCTGGTTTTGATCGTGAAGTTACGGGTATTGTGTGAAATGAAGTGTCTGTTTCCAGAAGACAGCTCTGGAAGCTATGAAAGTGCAGAGCAGTGAGTGCCCAGCGAGCTGAGAAGTCTCGTTGTGTGGCATTCAGACGCATTCTTTAGCAGAAAAGCAGGCGCTGCTCATCTTCTGGCCTTGCGCTGCTGGCTCCATTACTGTCATGGAGCCCTTCCCCTTAGTGTGAGGCGCTGATACTGTCCCCTTCCAGAGTGGCAGGAGGTTAGTTAGACCCTCCGACTGGCAGTGAGCTGACCACCCACACAGTTGAGTTTCGATCTGATTGAAAGGCTGGAAGCATCTTCACTCGAGGCTTCCTTACCTCGAGCTGTAGCTGGTCACCTCAGGGTCAAATGGCTGCATTCAGTTTAGTTTGAAATGTAAATGTCGAAGTTATTTCAGTCTTGCCTCTCATGGCTGCCTGGTGTTGGGTAAGACCTTAGATGTTCATGCTGCATACTGAAGACTGAAGCTGATTTTATTTGCTTATTTTAATCTGCCAGTTAATTGGAGAGAATAATTTTGTAAAATCACTTGGGGATTTAGCTAATTAAGTTTAATTATGTGTTTGGGGTAGATTTGCTATTCTTAGAAGATTATTTTAGTATAAATATATTAAATTATTTTTTTCTTAGCCAAGATAAACTGATATTTTTTTTGACAATTTTGACCTTTTGATATCTCTCTCTCTCTCTCTCTCTCTCTCTCTCTCTCTCTCTCTCTCTCTCTCTCTCGCAAGACTTAGTAGTGTGGAAGGTAATAGTTTGTTTTTCAAACATCAGCCATCATGTTCATGGTGAGAGGTATAGCTCAGTGTTAGAGCTCTTACCTTGTTTACACAATGCCCTTGGTATGATCTTCTGGACCAAAGAAAGCAAAAAACCTATAATTCAGAGTTGGAGTAAGCCTGCTTTCATCATCCTGCAATTGATTAGCAGGGAAGACTGATTGTGACTACATTAGAAAGGGTGCTAGAAGCAAAATAGGAAGCTTGATAGAGCAGCTCAGGTCTCTCCTCATCAGGGCCGTGGGTGGTTCTGATGGCCACTTCCAAGCAAGATAAGGATTTGGTTAAGCCTGAGGGACACGTGAAAGTGATGAAGGGGAGAGGCGGCGTCTCTGCGTTTAAAGTTAGGAATCTTAAATCGTCAATAGAAAGCTAGAGGGGGTTAGAGGAATCTTTCAGTCGTGCAGGATTTGAACAGTTTCATCAGAAAATTGTCTTGACCATAGGAGGTGCACACCTATGATCCCAGCACTTGGGAAGCTGAGACACAGGAGGATTGTCATGAGTTTGAGGCCAGCTTGGGCTACAGATCAGCCAGAGCTGCAGAGCAAGACTGAGTTTAAAAAAAAACCAAAACCAAAAAAGAAAAGGAGAAAATAGGGGGTGGGACAAAGTAAAGTTTCTGAATACGAGAAAGCAGTCGGGAGAGTCATGGCACAGTCCCATGGCAAGTTCAGACTTGGGAGGGAGAGATCAGACAGCCCCTCAAGGGGTTCAAGGTTGGTGTGCTCCCTCACAACAGCCCCGTGAGTTTCCTCCTCAGCATGTCCTCCTCAAGGCTGATGTAAATCTTTGTTTTATTCGTTTCAGGAGGATCCTGCCTTGATTCGTTGGACCTATGCAAGATCAGCAAATGTTTATCCTAATTTCAGACCCACTCCCAAGAACTCACTTTTAGGAGCAGTGGCAGGTTTAGGGCCTCTCATCTTCTGGTATTACGTTATCAAAACAGACAGGGTAAGTAATAGGGCTAGATGTTTAGCTGGTTTGAGAGGTCCTTCCTGGGTGCCCCCAGCAGTTCCTTGTGGTGATCTCTCTCTGTGCCTCCCCGAGAACAGTCCTTTCCCTCTCTGTCTTGTCTCTATTCCTTTCTGGAAAGAGCTGGAGTTTTCATTGATTTGATACTTTGTTTAAAAACACAAAACAGCAACAACAACAAAACATGGCAGCCTATGGGTCTTTGAGGTTTGATTTAATGGCTACTTTGCAGTATTAAAAAGGTAATATTAGGGTTAGTTTAAATTTATGAGAGCAGAATTCAGTTCATGAAATTTTTCCTATTTCCCAAATAATATAAGAAAAATTTAATGTGATTATTAAGCAAGTAAATACCGTAACAACTTTTTTTTTTTTTTTTTGGTTCTTTTTTTCGGAGCTGGGGACCGAACCCAGGGCCTTGCGCTTCCTAGGTAAGCGCTCTACCACTGAGCTAAATCCCCAGCCCCACAACTTTTTAAAAATTAATCTTCTCGCTTGCCTAGGAAGCGCAAGGCCCTGGGTTCGGTCCCCAGCTCCGAAAAAAAGAACCAAAAAAAATTAATCTTCTCATTAGAGGGTGTATAGAAACTTGATTTTACTAAGACAGAATTGAGAAGATCTCCTTATGTCGCCCAGGCCAGTCTCCAATTTTAAGCCTCCTGAGCACTGGGATTCCAGGACTGAGTGACCCCATCTGTTTTAAAACCTTGTTTGAGACTGACTTTCAGATGCGGAGAAGTCCTTCACCTTTGCTGGTGCGTTTGTTAGAGATGGTGCATTGGTTGAGTGTTAGCAGAACATAGGGCTCACTTAGCCTGTGCTCTGTGGCTGAGCTCTGCATGTGAGTTGCTCTGCAAACACACTAAACCCCAACAGCGGAAGCAGAGGTAGCATGCCAGTTGCTGTCCTCAGAGGCCTGGCTGCGTGGTCACAGAGAAGACTGCTCCATGCCAGTTCTCGGTTCCTGACACAGTCCAGGGCTTGAGCAGCCTTGTAGACGAGGCCAGCCACCTCCTCTGAAAGTTCTTTTCTTTTGATTGGAAACACGTTTCCAGAAGTTGTTTGCATTTACCTGTGCCGTCTACAGATATGGTAGCTCATACTTGTAATCCTAGTCCTCAGGAGGCTGAGGCTGGAGGATCACCATGAGTCTGAGGCCAGCTGAGTTCTAGGCTAGCCTAGGCTGTAGGGTGGGATTCTGCCTCAACACAAAACAAATGATACCTGCTTATGAATGGGGAAGTTCCTTCTGATCACTAAGGATTAGCTAAGGAACTTGTGAATGAAGTGTTTTCTTACTGTCCTAACTTTAGCTTCCTGTTACTTCCTCAGAGTCCTTGGCTTTAGGAGATGGGCTTACAATGATATTTTATTCCTGATTTGCCGTTATTCCATGTCCTTGTAAGAATGACTCGCTCTTTAATATTTTGTCTGTTTTTGTTTTAATCTGTACAGGACAAAAAGGAAAGACTTATCCAGGAAGGAAAACTGGACAGAAAATTTAGCATCTCCTACTAAGTTCGGCAAGGATGCCTCTGTTCTTGCATCAATAAATCTCCTATTAATCAGTCACTGAACAGTTTCTTTATTCTTGTATTGATTGTTGAAGCATGTTGATAACATGCTTAAAACACAGAAGCAAAGGCAGCTTGTGCTGGGAACCCGTGTGTGAGATTAACTGCTAAAGTTTGATGACCATCGTAGAATCTCCATTTTGAGAGCGCAGTGAGAGCCCATTACCAGCTTGATAAAGACACATTGTCCGTCCATTTAATCTGTTAGTCAGAACTGAGTATTAACTGAGGCCAGTTGGGGTGCACGCTGAGGGTGCAGTGCTCAGAGGCAGAAAGCAGAGCTCAGAGAACACCGAGCAGCCGAGTGCGACTTTAATAGCTGCGACCTCGCGGGGCCCCAGACTTCCGTGTAAGCACAGCAGAAGGTGACAACACTGTGAAGCACGTTACAGATCCTTGGGAAAGTGAAGTTCTGATAAGGAGGTAGCTCTCTTTGAGAAGTTCAGGGAGCTGACATTCAGTTTGGTCTCTGAAGTCCCCGAGGCTGACAGGCCAAACTGGAACAGGAAAGAGCACGGCCTGCTGTGTTTGTCTGACCCTGCGCCTCTGGAGTAGGAAAGTGAGGATGGAGATCGTGCTGGGGAACAGAAGGATAACAGCTAAGGGCATAGGCTGGAAATCCAGCCTGCAATAAAAGCTAGCTGGGATTTAGCGGCTAGAATTCTGGTCTCCGTTTTCCTTTTATAGCATGGAGATAGCAATGCCTTTCACCTCATAAAGCCATGAGGATAAAAATGAAATAGTATGAACCAATAAAAGCAACCATTGCTCTTGTCCTGCAGTTTGGAACTGGTGACAGTTTCCTCCACAACAGTGAAATTGAGCTCTGGTTGAGCGGCAGGCTCTCTGGACTGATTTACACACATTAGCTCTGAAAGTATATGCAACTCTCATCTGGTCCCAGCATCAGCCTTCATCACCACAGACAGCAAAGCCTGAGAGGCGCGCCTGGGGAGAGGGAGAGGGCCCCATAGCATTCTGAAGACCTCTGTATACAGAATTATCCCTTCAAACATGGGGAAAAGCAAATGTCCTATCTCCAGTGGGCAGGAGTTAACCGGGCAATACCTGCGCACATCCCCGGGGCCTCAGAATGACTGGCTGGTCCATCATACACGGCATAGGAAGGCATTAGGGCATAAAGCAAGGGGAGAAACCACACTAGTGATGCTAAGCCAAGTATTAGCAGTAAGGGGACTGAGGATGTGGGGGTGGCACAGGAAGTATGCCATTGCTTCATCAGCACCGTGCAGGTCTTTAACCTGCACACATTAAATAGCATAAATCTACAGAGCAGTACAGGAGGGGTAGCAGAACAAGCATGGTCCCCACTACTCCAACTGGCTGTGGGGCTGTAGCTGTGGTCCTCTTAGTCATGCTTTCTAGGTGTCCCTTCATCGGCCATCACTTTAAATGGAGATGACTTGACTGATGGAGTCACCGGCACCTTCCTTTCTAAAGACAGTTCTTAGTTACTCTAGGTCATTGTCACAGCGATCTAATAGTTACAGTTTGGGGTGGAAGTACCAAGCTATTCCAGTGAGTGCCCTGGGCTCCAGCAGCCAATCGTCCCCTCAGTGGTGGAGCAATGATGCTGCTGTCGTCTGTGGTCAGATATCAGCGTTGCCAGTTACGCATCGGTGCTGCCAGAGTGCAGCTTTTTGGTTGACTGAGTCCCAGGTACAAAAACCCTAATGACCTGAATATAGTTGAAGTATCTATCAGATTCCAATTTCCCTGGCGGAATGCTTCTCCCTGTCCCCCACAGTGAATCAGGGTATCTTGTTCACCAAAACCTACACTGGGCCAGTGGGATGGCTCAGGGGATAAAAGCACTTGCTATCAAGACTGGAATGCACACGGTGGAAGGAGAGAACTGAGTGCTACAAATTTCACCACACGTGGGATGCAGCACACTAGCCTATAAGCACACAGATGAAAAGAAAAACCTAAATTTGGGGATCAGGGATGTAGCCCAGCGGTGGACAGTTTGCCCAGCATGTGTAAGGCTCAGGGTTCGATGCCTAGCTCTAGAAAGGAGAAAAGTAAGCCCACAATTTATAGGGGGAAAAAAAGCACGTTCCATCCCATCGCTAGGAGAGCAGAAAGGACCAGTCCTACTGCTGGTACCTCCACCCAGGAAGGCTCGCTGTGGCAGTATTTATGACCTCTGCTTCACTGCCTTTACAACAGAATTGGTCCTGTGCTTTGACCCTTTGGGACGCTGTCAGCAAGCTGCCACGGTGGCTAACCTTTAAGAGGCCTTGCTGCTGTTCGCTTGCATCCTAGAGCTGCGAATGCCCGCCTCACCACGCACCTCAGTCCTCCTAACTCGGCAGATCACACCGGGCAGCTCTGTTTGAACAGAGTTGGTTTTACAGTGACACCCGGCTGCTTTTGGAGCAGCGCTGTTCTCTGTCGCAGAAGGTACTGCCATGCTTGCGAGCCCGGGGAGTTCACTGCAGCTACTGCCGGGGGCCTGCAGAAGAACCCACGCTTCACTCGTCCGTACCCTATATATACATACTGGCATATTGATACCGGCTCACGTGCATTAGAGATGTAACTGACAGCTGTTTGCCCTGTAGCCTGAATCTGCTGCAGAGCTCTCTAGGCTCCGTTACAAAGCATTCCATCATGGTGGGTGAGAATAGCATGCCCAAGTACAGTCCTGAATCCAAAACAGGAAAGGGTGTTCATTGAAACAACTTGCTCTTTTTTGGGGGTGGGGGTGGCTACCCTGGCATGCTGTGTCTCACTGGGGCCCCACAATCATTGACAATGAAAGTCGCCTCTCAGATGGAGATGATCTTACCCTTCAGCTGTCTCATTTCTCATGGCATAGAATACCTGACAGCGTAAGGAAGATTTATTTTGGCTCATGTTTCGCTCCACGGGGGAGGGGTGTGCAGAAGAGCCTAGAGCAGTTTATGCTGCGGCTGCCAGGACACAGACCAAGATGACCCACCTAGTAGGGCTTTGCTTCTGTTCCTCTTTTACTCCATCTGGACCCCAGCCTGAGAGACGGCTGTCATTCATGCTCAGGGCAGGTCTTCCCACCTTATTAGTCTGGAAACATCTTCACAGGTACACCCAGAGGTATGCATTACCAATGTGCTAGGCGCTTCTCAGTGCAATCAAGATGACACGATCAAAATTAATCACTACAAGGCTGGGGAGTGAGTTTGGTCAATAAAAAGCCTACCCTGGCACCGTCTAGAAGCAGCTGCTCGGCTCGCTCTTGAACCTCCGTCTTCAGCTCACTGCCTTCACTCCAGACTTCACCATGTCCGTCAGGGTGACTCAGAAATCCTACAAGATGTCCACCTCCAGTCCCCGGGCCTTCAGCAGCTGCTCATTCACGAGTGGACCCGGTGCCCGCATCAGCTCTTCCAGCTTTTCCCCGGGTGGGCAGCAGCAGCAGCAGCAGCAGCTTCCGCGGAAGCCTGGGCGGCTTTGGCGGGGCTGGTGTCGGGGCCATCACGGCGGTCACGGTGAACCAGAGCCTGCTGAACCCCTTGAAGCTGGAGGTGGACCCCAACATCCAGGCTGTGCGCACCCAGGAGAAAGAGCAGATCAAGACCCTGAACAAGAAGTTCGCCTCTTTCATTGATAAGGTACGCTTCCTGGAGCAGCAGAGCAAGATGCTGGAGACCAAATGGAGCCTGCTGCAACAGCAACAGAAGACATCTAGGAGCAGCATGGACAACATGTTTGAGAGTTACATCAACAACCTCCGTAGGCAGCTGGAAGCCCTGGTCCAGGAGAAGCTGAAGCTGGGGGTGGAGCTTGGCAACATGCAGGGCCTGGTGGAGGACTTCAAGAATAAGTATGAGGATGAGATCAGCAAGCATACAGAGATGGAGAATGCGTTTGTCCTCATCAAGAAGGATGTGGATGAAGCCTACATGAACAAGGTGGAGCTCGAGTCCCACCTGGAAGGACTGACCGACGAGATCAACTTCCTCCGGCAGATCCATGAAGAGGAGATCTGTGAGCTGCAGTCTCAGATCTCAGACACGTCTGGGGTGCTGTCCATGGACAACAGCCGCTCCCTGCACATGGACAGCATCATTGCTGAAGTTCGTGCCCAGTATGAGGAGATTGCCAACCGCAGCCGGGCTGAGGCCGAAACCATGTACCAGATTAAGTATGAGGAATTGCAGACCCTGGCTGGGAAGCACGGGGATGATCCGCACCGCTCGAAGACCGAGATCTCTGAGATGAACCCTAACATCAGTCGCCTGCAGGCAGAGATGGATGCCCTCAAAGGCCAGAGGGCAACCCTGGAGGCGGCCATTGCTGATGCACAGCAGCGTGGGGAACTGGCCATGAAGGACGCCAATGCCAAGCTGGAGGATCTGAAGAATGCCCTGCAGAAAGCCAAGCAGGACATGGCCCGGCAGCTGCGGGAGTACCAGGAGCTGATGAACGTGAAGCTGGCGCTTGACATCGAGATCGCCACCTACCGCAAGCTGCTGGAGGGCGAGGAGAGCAGGCTGGAGTCTGGGACGCAGAACATGAGCATCCACACGAAGACCACCAGTGGCTACGCAGGAGGACTGAGTTCATCCTACGGGGGACTCACTAGCCCTGGCTTCAGCTATGGAATGAGCTCTTTCCAGCCCGGCTTCGGTTCTGTTGGGGGATCCAGCACTTATAGCCGCACCAAAGCTGTGGTCGGGAAGAAGATTGAAACCCGAGATGGGAAACTGGTGGCTGAGTCTTCCGACATCATGTCCAAGTGAATGGCCACTGAAGTCATTGCCAGCCTAAGGTCCTGCAGCTGCTCAGTGGTCAAGGGGAGACAGCTGTATGGCAGAGTGCAGGGAACTAGGGACCAGCCAGAGGACCAGACCTAACCCTCTGGCCAACCTTGGGAGGAATTTCCTATCTGGGATATGCCAATGCCCCCTGCTTTCCTCCCAACTCAATTGTATTTTCCAAAATAAAGGCCTACCCTGTAGGCATGAGGATCTGGGTTCAATCCCCGAACCCACTTAGAAAGCCAGATGTGGTGGAATGTTTGTAATCCCAGCTCTGGGGAGGCAGAGGCAGGTCCTTGGGGTTCACCACCCAGCCACCCTGACCTACTAATCAGAACCTCCAGGCTGGTGAGAGACCGCGACTCAAAAGCCAAGGTGGTTAGCACCTGAAGAACAACATCCAAGGTTTTCTGGCCTCATCCATGTACACTCTTTTGTGTGTGCATCTGTGCACAAACATATGTGCATGTGGACGCATACCTACACACAGGGATATTAGGGCAACTGGAATAAAAAAGTGCCCAACCAATAAGCCAACAGTTTGGGGTCAGAAGTCACAGAAGACGTGAGAAAGGATTCAGAGGACCGAGACTGGCAGACGTAAGAAGTAGCCGTGTGTAAGGGCAGAAAGCTCACATGAAGAATGCATTTCTGCAAACTTGGGCCCACAAGCTGCTTTAGACCTACAGGTGCAAGTAGGGATTGTTTGACTCATGTGATGCTCATCTTCAATTTCCATGTCATTCCTAATTTGTCCCTGCCCCCCCAACCCCTGAAACAACTCTCTGTCCATACCCCCTTTAGTGTTCCTCCATTTTCCTTCAGCGCTGGGAACTGAACCCTAGGGTCTTGGCACTTGCTAAGCAAGGGATCTAACATTATCTTCTATCTATAGCCCACCACCTTTTTACTTCTTATTATGAGACAGGGGCTCTCATTAGATTGCTCAGGTTAGCCTTGAATTTGCAATCATCCAGCTCAGTCTCCTTAGTAGTCTGGAATACAGGCCTAAGCTATAGCAGATCAGTCTACTACTCTTGATTTTTGTTTCAGTTGTTCTGAACTTGAACCCAGAGACCAAGCATGCTAGGAAAACAGAGCTACATTACCAGCCTGAAAGTATTCCCTTCTTTATGCCCTCCTTCCTCTTTGACAGAGTCTAGACTCAAACTTGAAATCTTCCTGCCTATGGCTTCGACGTGATAGGCTTAAAACCATGCCCATGGCCACTAAAAGCTATTGTAATTTTTCTCCAGATTATAATGGACTATGAGGTCTTGTTCTCATCTTATTAGGTAGTAAAAATAGAAGAAACTCAACTATTGAGTTGATTGGCCTGAGAAGGGCCAGCACTTTAGTAAAGCAGACCTCTGAGTGTACCTGTGAGGATGTTTCCAGATTAATAAGGTGGGAAGATCTGCCCTCTACTTCTTAGTTCCATTGCTATGAAGAGGCACCATGACTAAGGCAACTCTTATAAAGAGAAGCATTTAACTGGGGCTGGTTTACAACTTCAGAGGTTCAGTCCATTATTATCATGGTAGGAAGCATGGCTGAGTATAGGCAGACACAGTGCTAGAGGAGCTGAGAGTTCTACATCTTGATCCAAAGGCAGCCAGAAAGAGTCTCTCTTCCCCAGACAGCCAGGAAGAGGGTCTTCTCCACACTGGGCAGAGCTTGAGCATAGGACCTCAAAGCCCACCCCCACAGTGACATACTTCCTCCAGCAAAGCCACACCTATTTCAACAAGGGCACACCTCTTAATAGTGCCACTGCCCATGGGTCAAGCATATTCAAACCACCACATCTACTTTGACCCTTGGTATTCTTTCATAGATAACTTCAGTGTGTTATTTGAGGATGCAAATGTACAAGCCTATCATAAGATAATTAGAAATTACTTAAGTAAAAGAATAGAATGAAAACGACCCATGCATTCCATGTGATGATTTTGGGTGTGTATCTTACCTTAGTGTTTTCCCCCTCTCTCTGCTTATGCAACTTTTATTTTCAAGGAAACTAGATCCACTGTGCATATAATGATTTGAAAACATAGGCCCAGTGATTTGTCATGGACATCTTTCCATGTTAAAAAAATGTAGTAGTTATTTTCCTGTTGCTGTAATAAAAGACCATGACCAATGCACTTGTGGAAGAAAGATTTTTGTCTTGGTTTCAAGTTCCAGCAGGTAAAAGTCTATTATGGCTGGGAGACATGGCAGCAAGCAGACATTGTAGCAAGAGCAGGAGGCTGAGAGATGACACCTTTAGCTGCAAGCTTGAAGCAGAGAGAGAGAACTGGAAGTGGGTGGTGCTATGCACTCTCAGCACTCCACCCCATCACCCAGTGACCTTCAGCAGTATCGCCCCACCTCCCCAGGCAGTGGTACCAACTGGACAATAAATGTTCAGACACGGAGCCAATGGGAAAGGTTTCTCATTCAAACCACCACGGACTTCCTGCCACATTGCTTGAGTGACTGCTGATAGCATTCTGAAATGTGTGTCTATCACAACCCATGTAATCCTTCTTATAAATGAACGTTCCATTTGTCTTTCCGTTTTCTCCTTTTCTGATCAATGTGATGGACACTTGTTGGAGAATTTTTCTGTTGGTCCTTAACTCTTTTCATGGGACCCATATCTAAGAGTGCTGTGCATGGTGCTACACACCTTTAAATTCATAGACATAAGATAATAATTAAGGAAAACCAGCATCTAAATGAATGTTTATTACAATTATTTCTAAATTCAATGAATAGAAACTATCTTAAATCTACATTTCATTTATTACTGAGATTCAACATTTTCATATATTTTTGTCCATTTGTCTGTCATTTACCTGCTCAAATTCACTTACTGCCCCTTCATGTAGAGGCTTTTTCTTAATGATCCTAATGCTTAAACGAAATAAATTAAAGACTGATCTTGGTCAAACCAATCAGGATTTATTCTAGCAACCCTTCACGCTGGAAAAACACCACGTACTCTTGGTGTCTAAATGTTAAAAGAAGACAGTACCCAGATGAATTTTTGCATAATTTCTTAGCATTGAGAATTATTGAGCAATGTGTTCTTGAGACTTTAATCATTCCACAGATTTTTTTTTTAAACCCAGTCAGGAACAATGTCCTAAATCAAACCAAGAAGCTGTCTGATGAGGACACCAATTGCCACTTCCTCTGAGTTCCAAATGTGCCATCTGTCTGATGATGCCAGCTCTGGGCATCAGAGCCCACACTGTGCTACTGCTGAGCATTACAGAAGAAAGAGAAAGAGAGAAAGAAAGGAAGGAAGAAAGAAAGACAGACAGACAGACATGTGTGTGACAAGGATTTGGATCTTAAGGCTTTTGTCACATGAGGTGTTAAGCAAGACCAGCCTGATTATGTTTGCATTCCTGAAGACCATGTCGGTTCCTTAGGTGGAGCATGATCTTAGGGCAAGAGAGGCTGTGGAAGGACCAGTAATCAGCCTGCTGATTTTCAGGCGTGGTTTTCAGTTCTTGAGACAGCTCTCAGTGCAGAATAAAGCATCCCCCGCCAATCGCAGGGTGACTCGCATGGATAGGAACTTGTCCAAGCTGCCATTAGTTCCCTTCTGCACGCACAGGCAGTGCAGTCTCAACAATGCCTTAGTATTGTATAACATCCGTTCCCCTTCTCTGCAACAGTATACTTGCCCCCACAGGTTGTTACTGTTTTACTGCATGATATATCCTCTTACCTTTTTGGTTTGGCTCTTGCTGCAAGAAAAGGACCACACCTATGCTCTCTGATTGAGATCCCATTGGGTCTAATCTTTGATCATGTTTTCTGGTTCCTGGTGTTCCCCAACGATCTTCTCCTATCTTGGGGTCAGGTAGAGTATTCGTTACCCATCTCTATGTTCTGCTCGTCAGGGTAATTCATAGATTATTTGAAGAAATTCGAATTGTGTATGAGAAACTGTTTTTGGTTAAATTTGCATGGTGGCAGAATATGAACAGGACTTCCAAAAAGTCTAGAAACACACGCCCCACCCCCACCCCTACCCGGAGACAGGGTTTCTCTGTGTAACCCTGGCTGCCCTGTGTATGAAAGGATGGTGTTTTTTCAAGCTCCCGTCTGTACATTCTGCTTCTGTGGGAAGTTGATGATGTTCTCGCTTCTCTTTCAGAGCATCTATTTGTTTCTCTAAGCATGATAGTGATCCTTCCACTCCCTTCCCTCTTGGTCTTCTGGTCGAGTCAGATGTCTCACGTTGGTTGTACCATAGCCAAGAGAAACACCCACCAAGCCACATCATCTACTTGGAGACCCTTCATGAGCAGATATCACAGAAGTGCTCTGTGAACCTTGAGCTCATAATCAAGCTTCTGACCCAGAGTGTTCAAGAGGGCTCATCTGACTTTTGACTTCTGGGGGTTTGGGGGATTTGGATGAGTCATACAGCGGCAGAGATCATCTCGAGCAAACCTTACACTGGATGTCAAGTTCAGGTTTCCACATTGAGACAAGGAGTATCTATCAATTTAGCTCTGAATCGTTCCTTCTCATCCTCCTTGCTGTGTGTGGGCTCTTGTGAGTGTGTGGGTGGATGTGGGTGAGAGTATATATGTATGTGTGGATGCATGTGAGGCCAGAGGGCAACCTTGGTGTTCCTCCTTAGGGAACGTCTGCCTTGCATTTTGAGACAGAGTCTCTCCCTGAGACCTAGTGCTTGCTCACTGATTAGGCTGGCTGGCTGGCCAGCGAGTCCCAGGCTCCTTCCTACCTGTCTGTGCTGGGTGATCATTTATTTATTTTGGTTTTATTTATTTTGAGGCTGGGCATTAACCCCAACATCTCGTGCTTGCACAGCATGTACATTACCAACAGAGCCATCTCCCCAGCCCTCAGCACCCCCTTCTTTTCTCCTTTTTCTCTTTCTTTCTTTTTATTTCCTTTCTTTCTTTCTTTTTTTTTTTTTTTACAGGATTTTGCTATGCATCCTAGCTTGGCTCTGAATTCATGGGCCTCCTACCTCTGTCACTCCTAAGGACTAGGATTAGAGGTATGCTGTCTCACTTGGCTAATTTTGAGTCCCTTCTTTGCTTTTTCTCTTATTAGGTTCTAGAAGGCTCTTGGACCTTGGAGAAGCTGGAAACAGTCAAGGCCATTTGAGGAGTCAGTCAAGGCAGGTCTTGAGGGCTGCCATCTAGTACGGAATTATTGAGGTGAGGCTGAGAAAGAGAGAAGGCAATGAGCAAATTTGCACAAAGTCTTAAAAATCATATATAGATCTTTTCAAAAATTAAAAAACACAAAGTTTTCTAAGGAGGGTCTTATCAACATTTCCCATAAAATGTTGAAAGCAGCAAGGAGTGTGGTATTGCATATAAAGTGACTTGGGTGTTTGCTTTTACATCATCATTCTACAGGAAATGTTTGGGCTGCAGAAATTACTTCTCCAATTCTTCAGCACACCCCGCTAATCTGTAGATGAGGATTCTAGATTCTTATTAGGAATGGTGGCTGCTCCATTTCCTTTGTCATCTACTTGTGATCACAGGGGACACTGTCAGGGCTATGAGAATGAAGGTATTCAAACCCTACTTCTTATTGTCTTGCTGCCTTGTCAAATGAAGGTACCCATGGTAGGCTCTAACTGTTGCCCGCCAGTATTCCCACCCACTTTCTTCTCTTCGAATAGAAGCCTCGTTTCTCAGGAAGCTGTTGGAAGCTCTTCACATCAGGGAAGATGAGATAACCCTTGTCTCACTCAGATCAAGATTGACGGACATGTGTCTGTCTTCCAGGAAACCAAAGGAGACATCTGCAGAAGAAGGCTTCCATTCCTGAATAGAAAGACAATACGTCCCCAGGTAAGAGACTTATGTCTACATGCCCTTCTGCCTTCTCTTTGCAGATGCAGAGCTCAAAAGCAAAAATGTCTTAGTTAGGGTTTTATCGATGTGGATAGGCACTATGATCACAGCAACTCTTACAAAGGGAAACTTTTAATTGAAGCTGGTTCACATTTCAGAAGTTTAGTTCATCATTGTCATGTCAGGAAGCATGGTGGCACACAGGCAGACATGGTGCTGGAGAGGTAGTTGATCCAAGGGCAGCAGGCAAAAGACTGAGCCACTAGGCCTGGCTTGAGCTTCTGAAACCTCAAAGCACCCAACTCTGGTGACACACTTCCTTCAGAAAGGCCACACCTACTCCAACAAGGCCACACCTCCTAATAGTGCCACTCCCTACAGGCCTATGGGGACCATTTTCATTCAAACCACCATAGAAAATAACAATACAACAAGCCAAGAGCAGGGAGCAGAAAATCAGGAAGGATGTAAGTCCAGGACTCCTCTGTGCTGCCATTTTCCCCATCCTGAACTGCTAACTTGAGACATCTTAATAAGAGAAGACAGTAGCTGCTAAACTAGTGTTAGATTTTCTGATACTTAGAGTTGAATGAACTCTTAATCGGATCATGATCTTTTATTAAGAGAAATAGAGCACCCTTCAGACCTTAATTTTATTCACAGACTCTAAAATAAATGCTAATGAATGAACAAGATGTCCCCACTTGTCAAATTTCCGTTGCTGGGTGCTATGGAATTACACAAGGTGGCCCTCACTCGATAAGGCATTACTACTAATCATGCTGTCTCGGTTTGTACGGAAACTGTGATGTGGCTTTAGATTTTATAAATCTGGATTAGCCTAATGAAA
This sequence comes from Rattus norvegicus, assembly GCF_021556685.1. Lineage (NCBI taxonomy): Eukaryota > Metazoa > Chordata > Mammalia > Rodentia > Muridae > Rattus > Rattus norvegicus. Next base: position 76,832,024 of record NC_141544.1, read on the forward strand.
CTCCCAAGGGCCTCATGATTAGGCAAGAGTCCTCTGGGAAAAGCTCTCAGACACTCACGTGGAAACTGCTTCTTTCAAAATCACTTCCCTTCTCTTGCTCTATTAATATACCCATTGGGTTCCTAAATTAAACCATAGGATTTCTTTGCTCTTAGACCTAAAGACAGCAAGGCTTCAACACTCCCATACTCTGTACATCTGTTTCTGATGGCATCATAAGTACACACCTTCCTCTTCAGCCAGATGCTAGTTTATTTAGTCACGAGGACCTCCGCTTAGTCATTCCGGCAGCTCCTACAGCAGAGGGCACCAGAGCCTCCTGGAGGCAGGAGTTGAGTACCGGCTGAGTCATGGGGTAACACTAAACTGTGCATCATGTGGGCGTCCTCACAGCACCACCTCATTTAACCCTCACAAAATTTTGGGGGAAATAAATCACCCCTTCCTTTTAAATAAGAGCACAAGACTTAGAGAGGTTTCACATGCTCTGGCTCATTTGGCTGTCAAAGCACAAACCGAACTGCAGAACCTGTATTCTTCATGGCCTTTCTGAAACCGAAATTCACATATAATGGTTACTCATAACTACCTAGTAATTATATCAAAAGCTAATATATTAAAATCAACAATGCCCCCACACCCTACCAGAAAGAATCGCTACTCGTTATAGCGTGCTTGTATCGTGATAGGTTGGTTCATTCTGCTGTTGCAGGCTGTTATGCGTCCCCCACATGGATGCTGGGAACTGAACTTGGGTCCTCTGGTAGAGCAGTCAGTTCTCTTACCACTGAGTCTTTTCTCCAGTTCTTAAGTAATTTCCTGATCCTGACTTATTTACCTGCCCTGGCTAGTGCCAAGAGGTAGATGCTGTCTAAACATTAAAGTGTCTCTTACTTGCCAAGTACTCCTTCACCTCGTGCGTGCCACTGCCTTTGCGCCCATTATATTTACTGGAAAATGGAGTGTTTTGTTTTGTTTTCTAAACCTTTTCTTCAGTTGACCCTGGAAACCCGGTACCAGGATCTCCAGAAACAGAGCTATCTTTTTTTTTTTTTTTTCTTTTTTTCGGAGCTGGGGACTGAATCCAGGGCCTTGCGCTTGCTAGGCAAGCGCTCTACCGCTGAGCTAAATCCCCAACCCCGAAACAGAGCTATCTTCATTGTTGATTTTAACTTTCTAAATCAGTGGTCTTCAGCCTGAGGCTAAAGTTCCCGCAGTCTTATTCTATCCCTGGTGTTTCTAATCGGTTGGTCTGAAGCATATCTTGGGTACTGGGAGTTAAAGATCACATACACACTTGATGCTGACAACCTGAGTTTGTTCACGCTCAGCGCAGGAGAGCTCTTTGTTGCGTGGAACCGTCTTGTGCACTGCAGTGTGCTTATCAGTGGACCGGAAGTCTCTTAATTTTCCTGGATGAGTTGTACTGGGGGTAAAGGAACAAGGTGGCCTCTGTTGAAAATCACTGGTCTAGGGGGCTGGGGATTTAGCTCAGTGGTAGAGCGCTTGCCTAGCAAGCGCAAGGCCCTGGGTTCGGTCCCCAGCTCCGAAGGAAAAAAAAAAAAAAAGAAAAGAAAAGAAAAGAAAATCACTGGTCTAGGGACACTTCTGGTAACCTAGACTGTAAGACGTCTTTTAGGAAGAAAAATGTCAAGGGTGACTGGTATCACACACTCTTTTAAATGGCAAAATATACAGAGATGCCGAGGAGGTCTTGCTGGGAATCTTCCTGTCACCGGAAGGAACTTAATCGGGGTGCTTTCTGTTCTTTGGAGTTTTTCTTTCCAAGCCAAAAAAAAAAAAAAAAAAAAAAAAAGACTTTTTTTTTTTTTTTGAGAATTAAGGAAATGACACAGATTTTCCTAATCGATCTGAGGTACCCAGAAGGGAACTAAATCTTTTTTGCTTTCTAAATTAGTGTGCACAGTCTGGCCTGGGTGAGGTCTTGTCTCAGGATGGGGAGTTGCTGCTGTACACGGAGAGATAAAGTATAGAGTCCTGGGCACTAAGTGTATGGAAACGTACGCCACATGTCTGACCTCAGGAGGAGCTCGGTGCCCAACCGATACCAGAGCAACCAGAGTGAGTCAGAGCTGAGGTGCTGGGGTACAGCGTAGGGTTAACCACGTGGGGCTCATAACTCCGTGGAGGAAAGGCTGAGGCTTGTCAGTAGACGACTTTAGTGGTGGACTTTGTTTGGGATGGGAAGCACCATGAAAATTGGAGAGTGAAGGGGAAAAGGGGGATGGGTGCGGTAGTCGTACCTTTGTGCCTCTGAGCGGACCTTAATCCTTTCAAGAGTTCCAGGGAACTGAACGCAAACTTCAGCGGAACGCAAACTTCAGCGGTACGGAGCAAGAGAGCCTCCATCTTTATTCACAAGTTCCCATTCGTCGTTGCTTGAGGGCTACGCCCACACAGCCATTCTTTTGCTGGGTTCTGATTTGACACCAGCGGCGGGTAGTTGAGAGCAGCTGGAGAGTGATTGGCTATGGGACACAGCTTCAGCCACAATGGTTGTTTTCTATCATATTTAAATGTGGCTCTGCTAGGTAACAGTGCTTAAGTTTTAATAAGGGTTCTACTGTATCAAGGAACATTGGGAAAGTATAATAATGCGTTACCCTCAAAGATACCGGCACCTTATTTATTCATTTGCTTATTGATTGGAGACTGCAAAATACAACTGCCACGAACTGAGCAGCCCTCCCAACCCTGCTCTCAACTCCACTCTCCACAAGTCTCTGGTCCACTCAAAAACAAACGTTCTCCTTTTTTGGCTACTACCTCATTAGTTCAGGACGGTGTCAGGATTTTCGGTAGCGGATGCTGGTTTTTGCTTCTCTTCTTCTATGGACAGCTCATTCCAATTCCGCTTTCAGCTCTTTGAACCCAGAAGGTCTTTTTGTTGGCAAGTTTTCCTTCTCATGCCACCCCAGCCTGCCCCTACCCACAATGGCTTCCTTCTTCCTCTTTAGGTCTGGCTAACTGCCACTTCCCCACTAAAGACCTCACATTCTAGAGAAAGTCTTCCTCCAACAGGGAAAAGGATTGCGAGCCAGGAAGGAGATAGGAACTCCAACAGAGATAGGAAGACCAACAGAGTCAACGAACCTGGATCCTTGGGGCCCTCAGAGACTGAACCACCAATCAAAGCACATACCTGGGCTAGACCTAGGCTCCCTGCCCATGTGTTCTTGGTCCTGAACAACTGGAGCAGGGGCTATCTCAAAAGTTGTTGTCTGTATGTGGGATATGTTCTAGCTGGGCTGCCCTATCTGGCCTCAGTGGGAGAAGAAGCACCTAGCCTCACAGAGACTATAAGAGCCACGGTGGGAGGAATACCCGGGGGGCACATCTGCTCAGAGGAGAAGGGGGGAGGGAATGGAGGGAAGGATTGTAGAAGGGGGTGACTGGGAGGGGGGGCAGTGAGTGGGATGTAAAGTGAATAAGTAAAAAGGGAGAGAGAGAGAGAGAGAGAGAGAGAGAGAGAGAGAGAGAGAGACTTCTGCAATCCAACTTAGCTGTTGCTATATTTCAATCCCTTGGTTTTTGTCTGGCATGCTTATGATTACTGCTTTTAGACATTGCATATCTACATTGTTTCTTTCACTAGAATACAATCTTTCTACAGGCCAGAATTATGTCCATGTCCTTGACATCTCTAGTAAGGTTGCCATATTTAGTAAAGGGAGCTATTAGTTTCCTAGTTAATTTTAAAGACAAGATGAACCCTGAGTAACATTTTAGTATAAGGCTGTTAGAGAGTTGGCTACAAGGTGGTTATCACTAAAATTATTTATGGTTTCTCAGAAATTCAAATTTCACTGGGCTTCTTGTAATTCATCTGGTGGCAGTCTAACCCCTGGGACCTAACATATGACTCTCACCAAGTATTACTAGAAGAAAACTTGGTGGCAGCAAATTTAAGCTATCATCATGGCAACAAACCAGCGAGGGTAGGCTAATCCAAGAAAAGTCATGACAGCTATCACTTTCCATATTTCTGTTCTGGTTTGTGTATCTTTTCACCCCAGGAGAACACAGTCAATCGACTTCCAAAGTCTTGGGCATCCCCATACCCAGAAGGACATAGGCCTTATAAAGGAAGTTGTTGGGTTCAGCCTTCCATACAATTGCCCATCGTTTTTTAGGTGACCTTCTCCTCAGGTATCAATTTCTACTGCCTCTGTCTTTCAAGCCCAAGAGCTCCCTGAGGAGGAGTCTGAGTCTTCCATTTCAAGCATTCATTCACGGCCCTCTGCTCTCGGGCTTCCAGCCCTCTGCTCTCAGGCTGGTAGTAGGGATTTCGCACAGGATTACCAAGTGGATGGACAAATGGATGACAAGAAGCATGAGCAACTGTCCCAGTTCAAGGAGGCTGACGAGTTTCCTAGGATACAGGACCTTTTCTATAAGGACCAGAGCAACCCAGATCTGGGCACCGGGAACCCAGACAGCTGCTCCCTTGAGGTAGGTGGATTTCTGCTTGTCCTTGGTTGCTGGAGTTTTTGTCTCATATCATTGTGCACGTCTACCAGAATTAGATGCCTGGTGTTCTGGATAGCCACAGTTTACACTAATGGCTGGTTGTTTGGAACTCTGCTGACCTCCTCAACTTCCCCCCGTCCCTTGAGTGACCTTAAGGCCTGGCTGCAGATTCCACTTCAGCTCCTAGTTCTAACAGACCCTTCCTTGTCCATAGTCTCTGGCAGATACCTGGACTTGCACTCTTTGAGTTAAGCCCCCAGGCCAAGCTCATGGGAAATACCCTCACCCCCAAGCTCCCAGCCATGGGCCTATCTGACCCACCAGTTCTGGACACCAAGACCTGGAAATGACCACTTACAACTTCCACAGAAACACAAATTTATTGATGGATTAGAGAGCCATAGGCACTTCTGAATTCATGTCCACAGTCATTGTGAGTTTCTTGAATATGATGAGTAAATCTCATTCTAATCGCAGTCCCTGATAGCGCCAGAGGTGTGAGGCTCTCGAGGAAGCCATGCGAGCCTGTTCTCAATTACTGTAGAGGGCTCCGGTCTCACTTAGGCTCTGTTGGGCTCCTGGAAGTGGGGGTGAAGTGGGCCTGGAGAGGCTCCCAGCATTTGTAGTAGTCCTCATCCAAACAACCACAGGTCTTGAGTCCCCACTTGGTGACTGCCAAACTCAAGGAAGATTCAAACATAAATGCCTATAGGAAATAAGATAGAGGCGAGAAGATAGAGGTAAGGGGACCAAAACAGCACGTTTAATGAGATGCTGAGAGAAGGAGTGGGTAGACAAAACATGGGACTTATGCTTATCCATACTGCCATGATGAAGAAAGGGAACCCAAGCCCTGGAGTCTGGATCTGGCCTAACCGTGCATAAGCAGATGAAGCTGTATGCAAGGTTTCTATCGACTTAGTGCCTTGAGTTTCATTCTGTGAGGTGAATTAGGCAGGTCGGGCCAGCATTGCTCAGAGCATTCTGGGAGAATCCTGGGATCTTAAGGACCATCACTTATGTTCTTATATGAGTTGAGAGGATAGGACTTAGCACGAGACACCCCAAGACCAAATTCTCAGCACAAAGGAGATTTACAGAGGGTGAGGGTCAGGGGAGGGAACAAAGGAGAAGAGAAGGGAGGGATATTTGTCCTAGAGGGACAAAGGACTGCCTCTGGATAGATGAGACAGATGTCGGCTGTAGGCAAATGGCAGTTTATAGTGGGAAAGGGGGAAACTCCGAGTTAGGAAGAGTTGGTTAATTTTTATTGGGCATGTTAATTATGGGAGCCAAAATGGGGGGGGGGGCTTTTGACTGTTAGACTTTAATAATTTGATAGCTGGACCTCAGCTTGAGGAGGAGGAAGTGGGCAGATAAGGAAACAGAGCTTGGCTGGTTTTAGGAAGGTAATCTAATGGCTTTTAGCAAGGAGGAGAAGGGTAAAAGGCCAAATCTGTCAGTGCCACGTTTGCCACCCTCGGGCCTGTTAGAGCTCTTTATGTGTGACACATGATGGTAAATGGTGGCAGATCTGAGTTCTTAGCTTCTTCAGGAGCCCGACCAAGAGTTCAGGTCAGAAAAGGGTAAGGAAGAGAGAAGAGGAGACGGTCTCACTGTGATCTGAATGTTTCTGGTACAGTTGAAAGAAGCCAAAAAATACTCTGTATATCTTAGCCATTTCAACGTCCTGTCAGTTGTCGATGTTTCTATCTATAGTGTCTCTTATGAAATAATAGCAAACAACCCAGACCGTACGGTTCTTTTCGCTCTCATTAGGAAATCAAAACCACTACAGACAGACAGACAGACCAAAGGAAAATTATGTAATTCTCCTGTGACACCACACGGAACACCTGCATTAATGTTGGGGGGTGGGTCTCACATGCACTAATTTCTCTTTGTATCAGGGAGTCTTGTGTCTCTGCCTGACTTCTATGACAGGCTTTAAGGTAGGGCTTTGGATGAGATGTGCAGTATAAAACCCTCTTCACACACACAAGGGCAAGTGTCACAGCCATTATCGTCGCTGTCTTCTGCTGACGGCTTAAGACTTCTTCGCTGTGAGGCTCAGCTGTGAAGGGTCACCTGACATTAACCACTTCCCACTGGGATAAGGATAGGACAGACTGATCTGTGTCTAAGTTACATGATGGGTAAAGGAGACACAAACTTAGGTCTAGGCAGTTTCTCTTTATGTGTATGTGTGTGTGTCTGTATGTGACCATGCATACAGGTATGCAAGTGCCTGTGGAAGGTGCCCCCTAGATACTCTGGGCCTCCAGAAACCCAGTCTCCTACCATCCCAATCCTCTTCCCAGGACAGCTTCATCTTGGACATTAGTCAAGTTCTTACTGTGTGTAAAAACACCCTACGCCTCACTTTTGTGGAATACGGCTTCACGGTAGCACAGCTTTCAAAACCCCGTTTGGAGGCCCAAGGGTAATTCAGGAACAACTCAATGGCCATTTGAAGACTTTCAAGGGCTGTCAGAGGCAGTAGCCTGAGATTGGCAAACTGTGCGTGACAGAGATATAGGTTTCTATAGATACCCTGGGCATATCACTGAAGGGAGTAACGGAGCCAGGGCTAAGAATATAGGAAGGACTCCATGTGCCTTTCTCTACACAAGCAGTTCTGGCTCTGGACTTGTACTGAAAGCAAACCCCAGTGGACAGGTGGGGCCACTAATGCTAGGGGGTGGACAAGCTAGGCTTTGAGTTAAGCAGGTCTGTGTTATGAGCTTTAAATTATGTAGCAGTGAAGGCATTTGTTTTTAAAATGTGAAGTAGGTTTGCTTGATGGCTTAGCATAAAATTTTTTCTTGTGGCCCATTGAGTCTATTTCCAAGAATGAAAAAGTAAATAAATAAATAAATACAATAAAATCAAGTACCACAGCCAGCCAACTGCAATTGTGTTCTGCCACAGTGTTTGCAGCCTGGCACAAGAGGAATACAAACCAGGGCCTAAATCAGCTTCCCCCATGCCAAAGGAGAACAAAGAAAATGAAAAACAGTGAGAATAGCTGTTTCCTACTCCCAACCATGGTGAAGCAAAGGCTGCTTGGCCCTCCTTGGTTTTAGAAACATTCTGCCTTCTTTGGTACTGTGGTCCTCAGGATTACTTCCCACACAGAATACTCTGAGATAGAACACGAGCACACACACACACACACACACACACACACACACACACACACCACAGACACACACACACACCACAGACACACACACACAGACACACCACACAGACACACACACACACACCACAGACACACACACACAGACACACCACACAGACACACACACACACACCACAGACACAAACACCACACACACACACAGACACACCACACAGATACACACACCACACACCACACACACACACACCACACACACACACACCACACACACACACACACACACCACACACACACACACACCACAGACACACACACACAGACACACCACACAGACACACACACACACACCACAGACACAAACACCACACACACACACAGACACACCACACAGATACACACACCACACACCACACACACACCACACACACACACACACCACACACACACACACACACACACACACCACACAGACACACCACACAGACACACACACATACACACCATAGACGCACATACACATACACACAGACACACAGACACCGGGCTGCATTTACATACAGCAAGACCCTTCAAAGTGTATCGATAATGTCTCCTTGCATTTGAAGTTAGTGAACACACCATAAGGAGTCCTCTGGCTGGATAGTGCACCCATTCTACAGATGGGAAAACAAAAGATGGAGATGCTGCAAAGGAACCAAGCTAGGACTTGAACTGGTCTTACTCTCGGTTCAAACTCTTTCTACACTGTCGCAGCACAAGTGTAGCATGTGCATAATGCTGTATGTATTCACACTTGTAACATGCACACGCAGACACAAAATTCTCCTCATTCCACCTCTGTGACTTTGGAGAATAAAAAAATAACTGCTTTTCTCTACAGACGTCTGGGGCACCCGGGGGAAGCCCCTGAAGTATTATTGCTTACCATGGTGCCGTCTGCTATCCTCTCAGGTTCCAGTTTGGCCTTGCTGGCCTTCTCAAAGCAGTCTGCGTCGGGGCCATGAGGGGTCATGGCACTGTGCAGACTGCCTCCCCCTGGCAGGAATCCACCTTGCTTTGCCTCATAGTGACCTTTGATGAGTCCCATGAACTCACTCATGCAGTTCCCTGGGGAGGTAGAATCAGCATTGTTTTCATTATCCAAGGCAAGACCTGTGAAAACATCAGTACCTCCCAAACAGTATCTCTTCTAGGCTTTCATATTCCAAATCCACCAAATATTCCACACTAGCACATGATTTCATCACAGTTCTGGTTCCCAGTCTAGAAAGTGAAGCAGTACGTGTGTGTGCGTGCGTGCGTGCGTGCATGCGTGCGTGTGTGGGTGTCTGTACATAATGATACAGGATAAAACTCTAGACTTACAGTGCATTATTATGTGATAATCAATAGATAGTTGGTCTCTATGAAACACAGTTCATAAATACTCTCTATTATAGCAGATAACTGAGTCTGAACATGTTAGAATCTTATTCTTCTGTTCTCCCAGAACCCTAAATCTGAACACTGGAAGCGATCTTACCTCTGCTTCATACGTAAGGCTTTTCTACCTCGTGTCCTATGGACTACTCCCCGGGGCCTGCTTGTCATACCTTCAGTGGATGAGCATGCTCTCCAGAGCAAGCTAGCATTGCTACTGAATATCTCTCAGTGTTGGTTATTTTTTTATATTAAACGGACATGTTCACATAGCTTTCAAGAGTCATACCAAGGGCTGGAGAGATGGCTCAGTGGCTAAGAGCACCGACTGCTCTTCCAGAGTTCCTGAGTTCAATTTCCAGAAACTATATGGTGGCTCATAATAATCTGTAATGGGGTCTGATGCCCTCTTATGGTGTGCATGAAAGCAGTGACAGTGTACACATGTATGTAAAATAAATACATCTTTAAAAAAAAAGAGTCACATCAAATCTGACAAAGTCCACCATGCTTCCATTCTTTTGGTATTTTGTTTCTATCGAAATAAATAAAGCTCTTTATCAACACAGTAACACCTGAAAAGCAAGGAATTAAGAAATCTGACACATGGGTGATTCAGGGTACCTTTCCAGCTCTGTCTATCCATTCATCTGTCTGTTTTCCATCCCCTCACTTTCCCCTCCATCATCTATCTATCCATATTCAAAAAATATAATTAGATGCTATTCTAACTCCTGTGGTATAAAAGGAATAAGAAATAGCCTACTAAAGCTGCTTGTTGCTTCCCCTGTGGGAAGATGGAGCAGGTAGAACACAGGACAGTACAGTGACAGCCCTGGCAAAGTCTGACTCTTGACAGGCAAGGGCTATGCCCTGCTTCCCTCTATGTGGACTGTAAGCAGGACTGTACCCTAATGTCTATAACCAACCGGACAGCCACCCCTCCCTTCCCCCAGCACAACACACTGCTCCAGGCCTGGGGGTGAAGGTGCAGAAGCCCTGAGAAGTAGGTGAGGTTCGGATCATAGTCCCATGTGCATCTCATGAAGCAGATAAAGGAAAGTCAGCCAACGGGAGCCCTGGGAATCTGTATTTTAAGAACAGTTCCGCATGTAGCTTCAATTGACAGTCACATTTCTCGCTGTAGTACATGTCACCAGGGTCACCTTCACAGCTTAATTTTAAGAGGAGAGCAAGATGGAATTTGGTTTTGATCTGAATGTGAATTTAGTTAGCAATGGGTTTGGTGAAGATACTCTATATCACTTTCGATATTTCAAAGGACAGTGGGAAGGTAGACTTTGCCTTTCTGATTAAATCTGGATCTTGTTGACTAGGGGGCATTAAAATGACTAGAGGCAATATTTCTATAGAAATAATTCTCCAATTCCCCTTAAAGTCACATCAAAGTAGCAAAGATTTTGAGTATCACTGAGGCAATATTTTTATATCTCCAATAAAACTAATTTCTAACTTAGGTTTCTGTGTTTTTTTCCAAATCAACTCAGGGTACCATTTCTTTCTAGGAGGTTATAAACGCGTCATCGGAGGCATTTCACAAGGCCCACTGTACAGGCAGTCTGCAATACAAACAGAGATGAAGGAATGGGTTGAGAGCTGGGAGCACAGTGGTGCTCTTATTGTCTGTCTTCCCAGGAGGGGAGAGAAACCCTCCACCACTGCTCTCAACATAGATCTGTAGACCTTCTGGGTCAGAAGCCTTTGGCTCCCTAGTTCAAAGTGCAGGCGCTCTGAGTTTCTACTTTAAAGCCAATGAATTAAACTCTGGGAGAGGGAAGCTCCAGAACAAACTTAAAAGAGAAAGGGTACTCTTGATGGTGACCTCAAAGGGGCAGGCTGGCTGTCACCTGACTGTGAAGTGGCCTTCTTTCATCCTGACAGCCTGAAGTTCCCACCCTCACAGACGCTTACAGTGCCTGTTCAGTGCAGCCATACAGCATCGAGCTCTGGTACCTGGGAACTGTTACAGAGAGGAATCTCACATAAACAGAAGGTTCTGTAGTTAACTATGGGAAATGATTTGTTTGCTAAAGGGTTCCAGCTGAAAATGCATGACAGAATCATCCCAGAATTCTTTGCTCCAAATTGTAAAATTCTCCTGGAAGCAGCGTTGTACCTTGACCTTTAATTTGCACAATTAAAAAATGTCAAACTCATTAAATACAGCTGCCATATACCTTATTCATTCCTGGCAATGGATTCCCCGACTGAATCAATATTTCCAGATGTGTATCATGCTCAGGCCCTGGCACTAGCCATGTCAATTAGCGGTCAGTGTCTGCTTTGGCATCAGACAATCCACAATTAAACCCTGACCCTGCACTGAACTGACTGTGAGGCCTGGAGACTGGCTTATTCCCAGGGCCAGTCTGGTCTTCTGGAAAACAGAAAGGGAGACGACTGATATTTGCTTGCTCTTGCTGCTGTTCTAAGACCTGAGAAAGGTAATACTTAAAAAAAGAAGAGAGAGAGAAACTTCTAATAGGGCCTTAGAAACTAGCCAACAATCACTAGTCATATTAACACAAAATAAAACTTGATTTGTTCCAACTACCTTCTGTGCTGTGCTGGCGCCTGGGAGAGAAAAGCCATCGAATGGTCTCACCCATAAGCGAATTCCACCAATTCTACCAACTCTGCCCACATCAACCTGTCAGCAAGAGATGTGTACGTGTGCAGTAGTGGCGTGACTGTCATAGGGAACCAACTTCGCTTTAGACTTGAGGCCTGTGACAGGTGAGAGATCTATCTTATGCTTGGTTTTGAAAATCTAATCCGGGCTGGAGAGATGGCTCAGCGGTTAAGAGCACTGACTGCTCTTCCAGAGGTCCTGAGTTCAAATCCCAGCAACCACATGGTGGCTCACAACCATTTGTAATGGGATCTGATGCCCTCTTCTGGTGTGTCTGAAGACAGCTATAGTGTACTCACAATAAATAAATAAATAAAATCTAATCCTTGGGAGGTCATAGGACCAGTGGGGTAAATCAATACTGATAATCAGCTACATATACATGATGTCAAATTTTCTTCTAAACACCCATCCTCATTTCGTAGACAGAAGCTACTCTCAACCTCACTCAAAGAAGCTTCCATTTGCAGTGGACATTGGTGAATTCAGAGTCTCATGGCTGCCCAAAATGAATTATGTATAACATCCCCTCTAAGCCAATGTAGTTATGAACTCATAGAAGCTTTGATTACTGGTGCAGGGACTGCACATGACAGACCCTCCCCATGGCCAGTTATGGGAGGGACTAACAAGAACTTTCCCTTTGCTGTTGAATTATAGGCCACATATAGGGGATGCAAGGAAAAGGAGCCGTCTATGATGGGCAGCTGTGACCTTCAGTGTGTACCAACTGGTATACCTTCTAGACTCCAGTTTCGATCATAAGGACATAGAGAAGGTCTTGGTCAAACTCAGAGGGACACAAACTAAACAAACGGAAAGGGATGTGGGAATGGGCTCCAAAGAGACGAAGGAGGATGATGTACAGGGGACAGGTGAATATGAGAAAGGGTAGGGGTGAGAACAATCAGAATGCATTATATATCTTTGTGTATGCATATGTATAACATTGCCAAAGAACAAATTTAATTAATAACGCCTCCATCTTCCAGAATAGTCTGTCTCCCAAATTGTAATCTGCTTTGCCAAAATAATCAAAGAAAGGACATTTTACTTGTACCTGAAACAGATTTTTGTTTCTCCAAACAAACCAAAACGCCTCTACTCCCACTACTCCCCACCTTTAAGGAAAAAAAAAAAGATCTGAAATGTACTCTTCCTTCGCACTCTACCAACCTGTCTGTCTCTCTTTAGGCCCAGAGGAACAGGAGCGGGGTTTACTCACTTTACTGCCCCCTCCAGACTCTCAAAGCCCAGGAGCAGCGTGAGAGGCAGGACTTCAAACTCAACGCAGGCCAGGAGGTCCAAGAACAGCCTGGCTATTGTCCTCAGTGCCTAGTTGCTTTGCTGTTTCTCAGGTGTGTTCTGGTGAGAGAGAGACTTACTGTGGTAATAAGGAGGTCTGAAGGTTTTATCTGCAACCCCCCACCGAGGTGGGAAGATCACAAAGTCAGCAATGGCCACTCCAGGTCGGAGAGACTTGGCGGTCAGCACTGTGAAAATGGAAGGATCCTGTGAATACACAAGGGGAGACTGAATGTAGGACGACATGGGAGGTGTCTGAAGAATGACAGTGCATCACCTGAGCGGGAGAGCGTTTTCAAGCGACAGTTTCTGATTAAGTGACCCAGGTCAGGCTTAGATATTTGGGCTCCGGTAGAGAGGTGTGGTAATCACTCCTGTGACTGTCCTCTTGCTGTGATTGAAGCAAAATGCATTCACAGCAGATAAGAGGACTGACAGCTGCATCTTTGGCCTGCCTGAAGCTACATCATGGCGTCCTTATTACCCTACGGCCCTGAGAGCCTGAGTCCTACTTGTACTCCCAGGCTGAATGTCAGGGAGCTTGGTGATGCTCAGAGGATGCTGGAACAAACAGCATCTGCAGCCTACCGTAGAGGAAGGCCTGCTTCAGGCAGGAAAAATCTGAGAGCTGGTTAACTAATTCTGACTCTTGATTGACTCCTAGATTCTGAGTATTGCCTTACATGGTGGTGGTGCAGAGAGGGATATTCTGCGGGACGAGATTACACGTTTTCAAAAACTTTAGCCTCCTAGACGGAAAGTCCAAGATTCCATTTAATTGATATCCGTATTCCCTTTCAGACGTGGTGCTAACGTCTGGAGATTCAAAGATTGGGAATCTATTCTCCACGCCTTTAACTTTAATGGGAGGGGGGAGGAGTGGCTATTTCTTTTTCAACATAACTCTGTTGAATTTGTTCTTTGACAGTCTCCTACGTTTATACAGTGCATTCGGCCCTGAGCAACCCTTCTCTCTGCCTCCACCAGCTCTCATCTCCTCTGACAGGATCTGGGAAAGCGAACAAAAGAAAGGGAGAGGGGGAGGGTAGAAGAGAAAAGAGGAAGACGGGGCGGGGATTTTTATCAGAGCAAATAGAAGAGATCTGGGGGTACACAGAGACTTTGTAAAGCCAGGAGAGGGTTAAAGGCAGTGCAATGAAGGACGAAGGAGGGGCAAGGCGTATTGGAGAAAGGAACCCGGGGCCAGATGGAGAAGAGTATCAAATGCCACGCTTCAGAGCTCAGAACTAATCCTAAACCATGGGGAGCCTGCAAAGGTTTTCTAAAGCAATGGTGGGATAATCAGATCTGAATTTGGAGGGGAAATGGCTACTGCAGCAGTAAGGAGGAGATCTGACGTCTATACAATCAAATAAAACAACAAAGTAAAACAAAACAAAAAAATCAGCCCAACCCTTCTTGCTGGGAGAGCTTCCTTCCTTTTCATCTGTCATGGGAAACAATCTGAGACCATTAAAAGAAAGGAAAGGTAGGGAGGCTCAAATAGAGCTTTACCAAGGTCTCAGGATGCTTCTTCGTGATGCTTTGGGCTTGGCATCTTCATTTTCTTTTTTCCCCTTTGGTTTTATTAAGATTTGAGGTTGTTCAGAAAGGTAGTTTTGTCCCCCTAGAGATAAGCTGAATTGGCTCAGAGTAATCCTTCTATCTCTGATTCTCTGGCTTCTGCCCCAATTATCCCTCAGCTTGTGGGTTAAGTTAATCTATTATGAAGTATACTGCAAAACGAACTTACCCTCGAGGTCTCAGAGCTAGCACTCTATCAAGCATGTGGGCTCGTGGGAGCCTGTACCAGAGACCAGGGACCTATTTGTGGCACCCTAATTGACTGAAAAATATGACCAAGTTCAAACATTAGGCTTTAAAAAAAAAAAACCTCAAGCAGTCAACCTTTGAGTAACTTTAGAAGAGGGCTTCCCTGCCCTTCACTGCCAACCATGGCCACAAGCTGAGGCTGGTAAACAGGTAGGCGGCCAGGGCAAGCAGAGTCATGCCAGGTGCTGCAAGGTGCCCAGACCTCCTCCGGACCTGTAAATGACTTTTCCTCTAGTCTTCATTATTACCATTAGTGGCTTTCCCTTTGCCCATGCATGAGAGTTGTGATTACTCTGGAGGAAAGTAAATTGGGTTGAGTATTTCTAGGCTTCCTCATTTGCCAAGTGAATGTTCCTTCATCAAAGGACACATGATCTGGTGGAGGCTTTGCATGGATGACCTTGAAAACTTTAGATGAATGAATGCCACAGGTAAATGCTAGATCCCTCCCATCCAAGGGTTATTCTGTCCCCAGGGTCCCTGCATGGCCCAGACTTACTGCATGGTCAAAGGCCACCGCATTGATGACCATGAAGTTCTCGAGGTTGTACTTGTAGGGTGTATAGTTTCCATGCCAGGCCACGACATTGAAGGGGGAGACATCCTAATCACAGAATCCAGGAAAGCACGGTCTTAGATTGCAATGCTCTTGTAGCTGTAAAGTTACAACACTTACTGACATGACCCCTTTTATATGGTAGTGTTCTAAATTTAAACAGAGCATCCTTTGGGAGAACCATAGCTAACTTGATCTGGGGTTGCTTCACACACCCTCTCCCAGGTTGCTTCGCCACTAAGCCCTCTTTTCTAGTTCATAAGCTGCAGCTGCCTGTCTCATCCCACATAGAGAAGAAGCCTAGCACACCCACCAACCAACCAGTCCTTTTTCAATGTTTAACATAACCGTGGGAATCTGTAGAGGCCAGCAATCCTCAAACAATCTGTTTCCTGGTGTAGCAGGCACTTGCTGTGATATTTCTCCAGGGCTTTGCGGCCTAGAGGAACTTCTCATAGACACAGTGTCTGCTCTGAAGCTTAGAAAAGAAGACACCTCGAAGAGATCCAGCCTAAATGTCTGAGATTTGAGAATGACATCAACATCTTCCCTGGTTTTGTCTTGGGGAGGAGATCACTTTTATGGCTTTACAGGGTTATTATCTTCCTCACTGGTACTGTGCATCTAGTCAAGATAAAGGATCCAGCGCAGACTGTTCTAAAGTTCAAGGTGCATAGTTGGTCCAAGTGCTAAGAATAAGAGAGTCGAGTGCTCAGCTCTAAATGGGGTATCTATGTCAGTCCCCAGCCAGCTAGTCTAAGGCTCAAAGGCCATCCTGAAAGGAGAGGCAGAAAGAATATAAGAGCTAAAATATGGGAAATATGCAGAGAAATGTTGTCTTCTGCATATGACATGGCTATCAAACTAACGGACTCATAGAAGCTGAGGTTCCTAGCATGCAATGTGGACAAGATCAAGCAAGCCAAAATTCTGGTATAAAGAGCACAGATGTTCTCTAGGCCTCCAGGAACTGAAGGTGCACAACTGGTAGGATTTCCATGTCCCTGAGGATGGTCCTACACCTCTGCACATGTAGGTAGCATTAACTATCGAAGAGGATATGAGAAGAGGGACATGGGGAAATGGGGATGGATATAATCCTAGGTCAGTGTATTTATGATATTCTCAAGAGTAAATGGAAAAGACTTGAGGGGAACCATTACCCACCACGGCGCTGTTTGTCAGAGCCAAGAGGAATGCCTAGAAGGGTTGAGGTATCTGAGCCCTGTGACGATGGGAAAGTATTGGCATTCCTGGGCCTGAGAATTTAGAGGGAAAATGGTTCTATAGGACCCCAGCAAGATCTAGAACCATGAGAAAGGGTGCATTTGTAAATATTTATAGCCAGTTCTTTGGAGAAACAAAGTTCTGATTTATAGTGGTTGCTGATATCTGGGGTATGAATACTCTCAACTATATTATATCTTTCTCTCCAACAATATTTTTTTTCTGGTAAAAGGTTGGTTGAGTGCTTTCTCTTAAGTGATCCGGTTTTGAGGCTATTCAGCAGGAGCTAGATCAGGTCAGAAGCACTGAATAGAGAGGGAGAGAAATGTCCCACTCTCCTCCCTCCCCCCATCAATTTCCTTCAGGTTGAACCCAACCAAAGATAATAGACTGGGGACCCAAGCCACTTTGTGGATAAAGGCTCGCCTCCCAGGGCACAGACTAAGGCAGAGGAGAATGGACCAGTGCAACCGTCACAGGCCCTGTGGGAAGTAGAAAGCTGCTCCCTACAGCCAAAATGGAGGTTCAATGTCAATTGTATGCAGAAGAATAATAATAATCTGGAACATACTTAAAATTCATGTAAATATCTACTTCTAATTCCCCAGAACTTATCATTTTTTTGCCAAGTGAGAGTATTAATGCTGGTATGAGCATTTAAAAAAAATTATTTAATATATATTGAGTACACTGAAGCTATCTTCAGACACACCAGAAGAGGGCATCGGATCCCATTAGAGATGGTCTGAGTCACCACGTGGTTACTAGGAGTTGAACTCAGGACTTCTGGAAGAACGGTCAGTGCTCTTAACCACTAAGCTATCTCTCCAGCACAGGTGTGAGCATTTTAAACAAGGCTATCCAAAGGTTTCTAATACTAATGGTCCCTGAACAACTGTTGAGAAATACCAACCCAGCGAATATGAGGATGGCACACTGATGTTTGTTCCAGGGCTTAAGCAGAAGTTTCAGACTGGTTTGCCTTTGCTGGCTGGCATGGCCTTTTGATGCTATGCAAGGAAAATAATGAGTGCTAGGCTAATACAGACAGTAAATCAAACAAATAAAAAAATTAAACACATAATAGTAACAGAAGGGCCATCAGATACCATTTATTACATGATTAATCTGTCCTGATATTATACTCTCAATATGTTAAGTAATGATACATAGTAGTAACCTGGCGTGAGGGTATACACCTATAATCCTTTCTCTTGGGAGATAGAAGTAGAAAGATCAGGAATTCAAGGCCACTTTATCTACAACACAAGTTCAAGGTCAGCCTGTGCTACATGACACCTTGTCTCAAAAATGAACAAAATAAACATATAGTATTATAGCATAGATCGTATGTCATATTATTATTTTTCATGTGACAGCCTTACCAAAGGGACAGAATGTTGTCACATCTTAAAAGTAATTTTATATTATTGCCCATGATTCCACATCCTCAGTTTACTAGGCCTCTGGTATAATTGAAGCTAATCCACTAAGTTCTTTTTGTTTAGTGTCAACAATCAACCATTTGTATTTGAAATTAGATGGCCGTTGAGGAATATCAATCTTGGCTTCTCCTTGTGGTCATCTTCTTTCTCAGATCATTATTAGGAGGTCTCTATGTTACGTTTCCCATGTCATTCTTAGAGACCCGTACAATGTTGAATTTCCACTGCTAGATGAGGAGGTGCACAGTCTCTAGAGTCAAGCAGTTGGGGTTTTAACCCTGATTCCGCCCCCTTAGCACCATGAAGTAATTATCGCCCTGTGACCT
This sequence comes from Rattus norvegicus, assembly GCF_021556685.1. NCBI lineage: Eukaryota > Metazoa > Chordata > Mammalia > Rodentia > Muridae > Rattus > Rattus norvegicus. The sequence continues at coordinate 76,850,424 of NC_141544.1, forward strand.
GTTCCCATGACAATGTAATTTGCAGTACCTTGGTGTGTAATAAAGACAAAAGGATGTATATAATGTATATAATGTACCTACGGGGCTGGCCCTGGCTATCAACTGGTGCTTCTTAACTCCACACTCACTCCCTGGCTACCAACCATCTTACAGTACCTGTTTGGAAGCAAACAGCTTTCCCTGGTATTTATTAATCACGGTGAAACCACCCGGCACTTGACGATCTTCATACCAAGCAACAGGGATCAAGAAATCTCGAGGATTGGCCAAGCCATTTGCTCCTAGAAAACACAGAAACCCAAACTCCATTTAGACATTTCCAAGTCAAAGGAAAGATGCCCACAGAAGAAATCTTCTTCTGTATCATGAGCCATTCCACAGATTACTTTCTTCACCAAAACCCTTGCTTGGATACCAGTCAGGGCTATGGCTCAGTGCCTGTGCAGCCTATGTGAGGTCCTAGGTTGACCTGTCCAGCGGATCCAGTTATTCAGGGTCCCGAAGAGGCGTTCTACCTGTAGGTCAAGGGGGTGGAGAGAAAAAGGAGACCAAGCAAAGTTCTGTTGTCAAGGTCTTGTTTATTGAGAGAAATGTAGAGCATTCAAAGCTCTGAGGCAGGAATTAAAGCTTAGGGTGGGGGAGTATTGGGAAGTGCCCAAGGATATAAGGTGAATCACTAAACTGCAATATATCCTCCTTAAACAAAGAGGCAGCAGTCTTCCGGGGACATGTTCTTTGAAAAGGTCGAACCCTTCTCAGGAATCTGCTCAGGGACATCCGGTATTTGCTCAGGCTGAAACATCCTGTGATTGCTCCTGGGGTCTTCCTGGGAGAGGCTTTTGTCCAACAATCTCATAATCTTACAGCAGCCACCTAGGGGTGAGCATCTGTGGCCATACAGCCCAGAGTCACGTAGCCACCTTGAGCTATGCAGTCACAAAGCGGCCAGGCCCAAATCCAATATGGCTCCCTACACTAGGCTGAACTCCAAGCACTCCAGAATCTGTTGGATCTTAGTTTGGTAGATGTGTAGGAAGATCCAAGAGATCTGGTTGAAAAAAGAAACTTTCAAAAGTCCTCCGAGGTGGTGTCGGAGTTGGACACTGCTAGATGAGGAGGTGTGCACGGAGCCATATTGGATTTGGGCCTAGCCGCTTTTTGACTGCATGGTTCAAAGTGACTCTGGGCTGTTTGGCCACAGAGACTCACCCCTAAGATGACTGCCATAAGTCTTAAGATTGTTGGACAAAGCCTCTCCCATGAATTTACGGCACAGGAAACATAGATACACAAGATAACATTCAAGGGATGCCTCAGCTCGAGCAGATACCAGGGATCTCCTCAGTCAACACCCAGTGTCTCCACCACCTGACCTCATCGCCTGACCTCTTTGCCTCCAGCTATCACTGCCTATACCCTCATCTCCCCCTCCTTCATATTTCACAAAGGTCACTCCCCCTACCTGAAAGCCTTAAAAGCTGTAACGTTCATCCCAATAAATGAGACCTTGACAACAGAATCTTGCTTGGTCTCCTTCTTCTCTCACCCCCCATTTAGGCCCAAGGGTAGCGCCCCTTCGGGACCCTGAATAACTGGGTCCCCGCTGGCGGGGACAGAGGTGTACAACCCTGGAGTTGTAGGGTAATTATGGTTCATATGGCTTTTGTGTACATTACCTCATCACTGATCATGTGCTACAGGTGAGGGAGAGGAAGAGGAAGAGAAGGGAGGATCCGAGGAAAACAGCAGATGTCTGTCCAAGGAAGTGCTGGGGACTTTCCTACATCTCCTCAGACCTTGATCTCACATAAAAAGGTTATTAGCTACTGTCCCAGGCTAGCCAGAACTCAAAAGCCAGAGCTATAAAGCTGTTGCTTTCCAGCCTAAAAAATATGTCTGCCTGACATTCAGAAGAACTGAGGACCTGCCTGCTTAGCTTTGTTCAGGAGTGAGTGTTCCCTCCAGAGAAAGGAAATAAATCAAAAGACAAAAATATGAAAAAGTGTAAGTGCAAAAACATAATTTAACTCAGAGAGGAGAGGCCTGGGGAGTGTTTTATCATTTCCAGCTCCTGAGGTTAAAAAAAACCATAAACCCCCAGCTGGTTAGTAAATTATATATATTTTCCAGAGGGTACATGCTCTGTGGAACCTGGAGGCCCTGCTGCCTGCAGAGCAGCAGGAAGCGCGACCAAAGTGGGAAGAGTGGGTGGCAAGCAGGCTGACAGACGGCCCACCATGGTTCCAGCTGCCTCTCTGCTGCCTCCCACTTCCCTCTGAATATTTGGATCCCCAGGGGAGTGACCAGAAGGCACATGCTGGCCTGTCCTTGTTGCTCTGAAAAGCTGTTGACAGGGAAAGAATGAATTGGAAGGTACAGCCCGGGCTGTAACCAGGGGCCGATTTCTCCAGCTCTCTCCAAGAAAGGCTTTGAGAAAAAGTGCTCCTAAGATCTTCCTTTCCCTCCTGCATTCCTGCCTTCAGCTGTTGGAAGACTAGGGGCTAGGAGAGCTTGTCTGGAAGTTTGAATCTATCTCACGGGGTGAGGGGGTTGTCGTTTCCAGCTCCTTCACAGAATGGAGCAATACACTTGTTACTTACTGTTAAGGGTATGGGTTTTGTGACGTGTGCTCAGAAGGAATGTGATGTACAAAGGTCATGTGTCTAGTTCATATTTGCACGGCAGGCAAGGGACTCCAGGCCATTTTTATGGCTGGAAACACAGAGCTCATTGACTTAAAATATCATTTACAAATGTATTCTGCATACATTTGCTTAAGCTGTTCCCTTTCTTCTTTACTTCTCTTTAATATGCCATCAACAATTAACAGAATCTCAGGGCCCTGGAATATAGCTCAGTTGGTAAAGTGCTTGGGTAGCAGGAAGCCCTGGGCTCAGTACGCTACACTGCATGGGGCTGGGCATGGTAGTGAACACTTATAACCCGGGCACCCAGGAAAGAGTTCAAGGCTGTTCTTATCTATGTAGAGAGTTAGAGGCCAGCCTGGGCTATAAGAGACTCTGACTTGAAAAAAAGATGAATTTAATCAAATCTCAAATCTCACCATTGGTAAAGCTATTTTTTGTGACCCCCCTTTTGTATCCCTGGTAATATAAACATCTAACCAGAAACCCATGAAGTGCCTTGATTGCCATTGTTCTGTGGTATTGTTTTAGAGAAAGTTATAATAGCTTGGTTTGGGTAATTTTCTGTTGTTCATATATTTTGTAGGTGGGGACTTGGTCTAAGGAAGTTGTCTGGAGAGGGGAGTTGAGGGTGAGTGTGAGAGCCAGGAAGGGATGGAAGGAAGCCTTGGTATCTCGAGCAAGGCTTAGGGTGAACATTTACCGATGGGTCCTAGGTCAGGTAGCTCGAAGTGGACACCGTAGACTTCCAGGATGTAACCCCTGGTCTCCTCGAAGACATCAACACTGAATCTCATTCCTCTCTGGAGGACAAGAGCACAGCATACCCCCCTAAGTCATATATTGCAGCCATATGCAGAAATAAAGCGCTTGGGTTTCTGGGTGTGCTGTTCCAGGCAAGCAGATTAAAGAAGAGTCACAAAGAAAAAAAAAAAACCTAATTCCTGCTCACACCAACAATTAATGTCTTATGGGGTCCAGAGATAACAGCAGCCCTCAGTTAGCCAAAAATCGATGTATTTGTGAATAGATTCACCATCTCCTGTCTCTGACACAGCCTTCAGCAGACTACAAACATTTAGGGAAAGGAAGTGGTAAACACTCTCTGCTTTGTGATCCTGTGCTGTATTAAACAAAGGAGGCAGATTTAAACAAGGCAGGCACTAAGCCCGCTTACCCTGAAGCCTTCTGTATAACTCCTCCCTGTTGCCCAGACGTGACAGAGACATTTTAGTGTTAGAAATAGCAGCAGCCGAAACATCTGATTGCTCCCAAATTAGGGAGAGGCAGTGGGGAAGAGGGGGCTCATTACCAACCTGAATGACGCAGATCTCATTGGGCTGCAGGAACATCTTGCCAAACTCTGTGTAGATGAGAAGCTTCCCTTTCTGGGGAACTGGAGAGGGGTGGGGAAAGACCATATGATAGTAAGAAATCCTGTTCAAAGGAGAACCTGAAACCTTAAGGCTTGTATGTGCTTGTGATTGCCAGTGAGGAGACCGTCATTGGGTCTCTTGGGGGTAAATGATATTCTGACAATGTTAGCGGTTTTACTGCCTAGATTTTGAAAAATCCTTCACAATCTCTATTTTCTCTTCTCCCCCACTTTGAGGAGCTTGTATATATATACACACACATTTGTGAACTGACTCAAAAGGGCCATAGAACTAGCACAGAAAGCCACTCTTTTCTGACATTTCAGCCAGAATGCTGCCATTAGCACGTCAGCTGACTCCGTGGAAATAGTCACTCCTGGATGCTAGCACTAATACCACAATGGGCCTTACATTTTAGATGGTCTCATAAAATGTGTACCCGAATCGTGGTCATTGATGACAAACGGGCTTTCCTTCCATGAGTTTAGAAGCAAATAGAATTTTCCTAATAACTTAGTCACAAGTTAGGAACATCACTTCGTTCAGCTGCCAAAATCTCCTACACAGGGAGAGGCCCAGTAGAGACAGCCCCAGGCAGAAAGCCCGGAACATACATTGGGCACTTTGAGGTATCCCAGGAATCTTTTCCAGACCACCAGTGGCGTCTGGACCTCAGTCTTGTAGATGGTGCTTCGTTTAATGAAACAGATGGGAGACCACAGGCAAATAAAATACAAAAACAAAACAAAACGAAACAAAAACACCAACTGTAATATAGTTTGGGGCTAGGGATCAGTCAATCTTACCAATCAGGAACTTACCAATCAGGAAATCCCCATCTGAATTGTAAAAACATCTGAAATTTACAGAGTACGTTCTGTGATTTTTCAGCTTTAACACATTCTGCACGAGTTTCTTCATTTTACAAATTATTATTTAGTGCCTACCACGAACCAGGTGCTGGGTATAAAGTGATCAGCAGAAGCCTCCCTGTGGAGCTTGGAGTCTGGCTGACTCCGACAGAAAGCACACAGTTGTGGAACGCCATCACTGCAAAGTGCAATGGGGCTGCGGAAGTCAAGTTCAAGGGCATGAAGGAATAGAGTCCTGCACTGGTTTAGGGAGACAACAAAGGGTCCTGCATACTGATGAGACGTTGGATAAGAGAGGAGAAACTCCAGGCAAAAGAAGCAGCACACTCTGGTGCTTTAGAGCAAGGAGGCAGATGGGGGTGGGGGCATAAAAATAAAAGGAGACCAATGTGGCATAAGTGGAGTGTGTGCGTGCGTGCATGGGGGATGACCTCATACAAGGCTGGACACAAAGGGAGATCTCCAAAGCTTCTTTTTTTTTTTTTTGGTTCTTTTTTTCGGAGCTGGGGACCGAACCCAGGGCCTTGCGCTTCCTAGGTAAGCGCTCTACCATTGAGCTAAATCCCCAGCCCCGATCTCCAAAGCTTCTTATATGGGCTGTGATCTTGGCCTTGATTCATGACTCAAAAAGTGGAACAGCTAAGGCAGGAGAGATGACTCTTCAGTTAAGAGCACTTACTTGTTGTCTAAAGCAGCCAAGTTCTATTCCTAGCACTCCCATGGTTGCTCACAACTGTCCCTATCTCCAGTGCCAGAGGATTCAACACCCTCTTTTGGCCTCTACTGGCATCAGGCACACATGGTGCACAGATATATATGCAGGCAAAATATCAATACACAGAAAGTAAAATACAAATAAAAACAATCTTTTAAAAGTCGAGTCGCTCGCATAAGTTCATTAAAGTCAGCAAGATCAGATTTCGACTCGAGGAACAACGGTGTAGTTCAAGGGCAGCGGTTCTCAACCTTCCTGACCTTGCGACTCTTCAGTACAGTTCCTCACGTCGAGAGGAACCCCCCCAACCATAAAATTATTTTGATGCTACTTTATAACTGTAACTTTGCTACTGTTATGAATTGTAATGTAATGTATATCTGACATACAGGATATCTGATATGTGACCCTCCCCAAAGGGGTCTCGACTCATAGGTTCATAACCTCTGTTCTAGAGGTCGTGTGCAAAGCTGCCATGATGGTCTTTCCAAAGAAAGGGTGGTGATATCATTTACATTTTTAAATTAAAAAAACAAAACAGAATATAGGGCCAGTAGCACAGCCCACCCTGTAAAGGCATCTGCCACCGAGGCTGGGACTCTGCTTCTGATGCCTGGGATCCACTTGGTAGTAGGAGAGAAGGGATTCTCAAGCTGTCCTGGTTTGTACACACAGGTGCTGTGACACGCACCCCCCTTAAACACCTCGGTATATAAACTAATTGGTGTGCAGTGGCATTAGGCTTACACAGAGCTGCTAGCTGTTAGCAAAGGCCAAGTCTGTAACTTTACTTCTCATAGCTACTCTTGCAGCACGAATTGGACTTGACCCCTCGGGATGATCCTTAGCAATTAATTCTATGTGTCCCCAACCCACCTGCTTGAACTGCTCCTTCCTCACAAGGCCCTAACCTCTCCTTTCTGTCTACCCTGTTACATGGCGTTCTTGTCTATGTCACAGGAGTCTGTCAAGATAGAAATTCTTATTCGTTATCATCTCTCTGAGAGGGGAACCAACTATAAAAGGACAGTGTTTGCACGCGTGGGGCTTCATTAGGTCTTCACTCTCTGGCCAACAGGCACGAGGGGATGGGTATATTACACCCCAACAATAGAGCCTCTTACCTGTTCTCCATGGAGGAGTTACACAGGAAGATATGCACAGCAAGCCCATTGTTAGACCTGATGTCTCCTGCTCCACATAAGGTGTGCAAGCCCTGGAGGAGGGGAGACAGAATGGGTAGTGCTTAAGAGACTCAGCGCTGCCCCTGGCCCCTGAGAGCCGTGAAGCATGGTTTTGTATTCTTTCCTTTGAGAAGGCCCTAGGGTCCATTTGGGATCAGGGCTGCCTGGAATGTATTGACTTACACTTGGTAGGCTGTCCCTCCTAGATGATAGCCGTGACCTTGTCTGAACTCCCTTAATGGCCACACCAGATGAACTTAGAGAGCATGAAGTCATTTCTTTCTATTTTTCTATTTTTCGGAGCTGGGGACCAAACCCAGGGCCTTGCGGTTGCTAGGCAAGCGTTCTACCACTGAGCTAAATCCCCAACCCCGAAGTCATTTCTTTAAATGAATTCAAGACTGACATTTCATTATGATTAAGATAAACCTTCAAGAAGGAGGAGATATCTGGTAGAAGGATTTTGTGGGGAGAGAGCCGGAAGCTTCCCTTGACATTTAGTGCCCCCCTCAAATCTATACTTCCCTGGGAGCAGCCCTCTCTCATGAGGGAGGGCAGGCTACTTTCCCCAGAACATAGCAGAGGAAGACTTTGTGACTGACTGCAAGTCCTTCTGCTATGGGACCAGATAACACACAACACATGGAGCCCTGACATGGGAGTCGGGGTGGGAGTGAGGGGAGCAGAGACTTTTTACAACATCACTCTGCTCCAAACCTGCAGGCAGGATGCAAACACAGGGAGGGTTCTGTTCCTCAGCTCTCCATAGCTCTCACAGGAAGTAATTCTTCTGTCCCTTAATGTATGAGTTTGAAGTTTACTGAAGTGAGTCTTCACAAGGTATGGGGATGCTTATAAGGTTAAAGGCTTCAAGATGATTTAGACGGTTCGGGCTATAACTGGACACCTGGAGTGCCCCTGAGTAAACCGTGAGCCAAGCTGGCCTGCAGAACTCTTCTCTGTCCTCTCGAGCACTAGTCCCTGACAGTTCCAGCCCTTCACCCACACATGTCTTGCTGTGGGCGCAGGTGTCCCAGTACTGCCAGCATTTGCAACTGTGGAGAAGGCCTGCCAGTTAGGTCTGTGCAGATCCATCTGAGGTGATGCATCTGAACCCTGGTCTCCCTTTCAGGGGCTTCCAGTTCTTGGATGGGAACATTTATCTTTGTATTTATTTTTACTAATCTGTGTGAAGTTTATCATCTCCTTCAAGTATTAGGAACGCAGGTGGCAAGGAACGGCAGCAGCAGAAGTGCCCGTCACCCTGTAGTGACTGGGACATTTTTATACCGCACATCGAGGGTATCTTGAAATGGCATTTGGGCTCATACTATATAGTGATTGGATTTTCACATAGGCCTTATAATCTAGTATAACAACGAGGAGGCATGTTTATAACTATAAAACAAATACTGTCATTCTTTTGGAAATATTTTTATCATTACATTTCAATGTGATTGTCTGTGTAATCTGATGTAATTTATTTTACCCAGACAAAACCACAAGCATAGTGGCTTATAGCAGTAGTTCCAGTGCCTAGGATCGAGGCAAGGGGACTCTCAGGAGTTCAAGATCAACCTGAGCTGCAAGGGGGAATCCTATCTCAACCAAACCAAACCAAACCAAACCAACTAACCAACCAACCAACCAAACACCCACCCCACACACCAAGTAGTAAAAAGTCCAACAAAATAAATGGATACATTAAAAAAAAAAAAAAAAAAAACAGGTTTCACCAAACCATCAACAGCATCATGGGTCAAAATGGTTAAGACCCATTCTCACCCAGAGAAGAGGTGCTTGAGGGAGGGAAAGGCCTCATTGGCCTTTCTGTGAGGTAAAAAGCTCCTGGGTGCCCTTTGGTGTAAGGAGCCATATGGTGTCTGTATGTAAGGCGTCCCTCAGCCAGTCCCCATGCTACACACAGGTGGCTTTGTCTCTGCAGCCTCCGGTTTAGGAAGCTGTATGGCATTCAGATTGCAGACGGCTAGACCACTCACCACAGGAGAGGAGGGCAGTGGGAAAGCGTGGAGAGAATATTGACTTACACTCACAAAGTCCACTTTCTTCTGACATGCTTTTGGAATCTCAAACGGTTTCCATCTAAGCTGAAAAAAAAAATACCCATGCAGGAACATGACTTCATAGGGGAAACCATAGGTTTGTTAAATAGATTCAATTACACAGGAGAAAAAGGACAATTCCCTCTGTGAGGTTCTGGCCATTTGTGATTTTGTTATGTTAGAACTAATGATTATCTGTCAATTCTCTAACATGGTTTCTTTCTCTCTCTCTCTCTCTCTCTCTCTCTCTCTCTCTCTCTCTCTCTCTCTGTCTCTCCTCTCTCTCTGTACTTTGTAGGAGTGTATGTCTCTGTGTACATGTGCTATAGGTGTGTGTCTGTTCACTGTAGGGATGTGTATGTGTGCATGCTATGGGGGTATGTATGTATCTCTCTCTTCCTCTTTTTCCCTCTCTCCCTCTGTTTCTCTCTCCGTCTCTGTCTCTGTCTCTCTGTGTGTATGTGCGATATGCACATGCATGCTGTAGGGGTGTGTGTTTAATATGAATACAAAGTGTCTTTGTTCCTAGTCCTTCCAATTATAAAAATAAAGCCACACCATGGCTCCCGCTCTCAGGAGGTGTTTCTTTTAACATTCTGCTCAGGCACATCTGTGAGTTTTGACTGATGCCGCTTTCATGCTATTTATAATCAGCTCCCTTTCCCGGCAAGCCGGCTTCACTGTGTGGGCTCCTGACACTGCAGGGGAAGGTTCTACTTCTACTTCCAGCCCTTGGAGTTTTGAATTATCTCCTTACGAGAAAGAAAAATGCATCCAGCTGAGACTGGATTTGGTAAATGCAGCGCCCGCTTCCATTTCTTCCCCAAACCTTGAGTTTGTCCCCAGGCTGCCCAAGGGTTCACTTTAGATCGCAATGATCTTTAATTCAATAATGAACTGATCTAAGGGAGTGGGGAGAAGAATCAGCAGGCACAGGCCCTGCTCAAAGCACCAGTGCAGTGCGTATTAATCAACGTAGCACAGAACCCGATGTAGCCAGGCTGGGAGCTCATCTGCCCAGAAGCCCAGAGCACATCTTCTGGAGCGACCTGCATCCTGGAGCTAGCGCCATTGGCTGTTATGCCTGGCGAAGGCTGGATGGGCAGGGGCTCCACACAGGTGCTGCACTCCGCTCGCTCGCTAGGTCTGTATTTTGGGAAGGCAGCCAGACGGGAAAAGAGGAGCAAACAGAAAGTGTGCTGCTGGGCATATTGCACAGTCGGGCAGCTTCCATCATTTCTCAAAGGCAAAGGGGATGAGGACATTCTGAGACCGCTACAAAACGATGCCAAATGTGGGTCTGAAGAAGGCCACTGAACTTGTGCTTCAGAATGCAGCAAGGACGTCAGGACGGATCCTATTCACGATGATAACTTCTTGGATCACAAGGGGCAAGGATCTAGAAAGGGCTTCCAACCCTTGACATACATGTGGGACATTTTGTGCTGGGTAATCCTATGTTGTAGGGCTGTCCCATGCATAGAGAGATGCTTAGCACTGCCCCTGGCTCCTGCCTGAGAGATACCCTTATGTTCCTTCAAGCTGTAGCAATCCAAAATATATCCCGCGCTGTCAAAATATTCCCCTGTCTCTTTAATTCAATATCCTGCTGAGACTATAGACCTAGCAGGAAACTCACTGGACAGCAGGAAGTGCCATAGCCCAGCACTGAGCATGTAGGTTAGTATGTGTGTTAGAGACCACATTCAGAACTCTGTGTGTGCACAACGCATGCTCTACCACAGAGCAACATCCCCATCCAAGTACTGCTGAGGCTTTAAGGGGTGGCCATGGTCTATTACTAACCATTACCTACTTCCCCCCAACCCCCGGCCCTGTAACAGTGGAGAAAAATCACCTGAAAAAGAGTCATCATTGTAGATTTCCCAGAGGAAGATATTTAAGTATCAGATCAATAGTTGCCCTGGCAACCATTCAGCGCTAACCAGAGATTCTCAACCCTGGATACCCATGAGAATCAACTGGGCGGCCTTTGAAACCAAGGCCAAATTAAATCAGAAGCTCTGGAAATGGGACCTAGGCAGCAGCATTTTATAAGCACTCAGCACTCAGAGATTCAGTGACTACTGCATTGCCGAACTGAGCAAGCGTCGGGCTTAGAAAAGTCTATCCAGTCAATCAAGCAATAAACCACCCAGTCAAACCAAACCAATTGTGGCATCGCAAGCTAGACATGGTGGTTGCAATGCCAACTTCCAGAGAGGGTTGATGTTTAAATTATACAAGCATAAGAGTTAGTAACTCTAAGGAAAAAGAGAAAGGGCAAGGAGCTCTCTCTCTCTCTCTCTCTCTCTCTCTCTCACACACACACACACACACACACACACACAGACAGAGAGACAGAGACAGAGAGACAGAGAGACAGAGAAAGAGAGACAGATAGAGAGAGACAGTGACAGAGAGACAGAGAGAGAGACAGAGACAGAAAGACACAGAAAGACACAGAGAGAGACAGAGAGAGACAGAGACAGAGGGACACACACAGAGAGACAGACACAGAGAGACAGAGAAAGAGAGAAACAGAGAGAGATACAGAGACAGAGACAGAGAGAGACAGAGAAACACAGAGAGACACAGAGAGAGACAGAGACAGAGGGACACACACAGAGAGACAGACAGAGAGACAGAAACAGAGAAAGAGCGAGACAGAGACAAAGAGACAGAGACAGATAGAGACAGAGACAGAGAGATACAGAGAGAGACAGAGAGACAGAGACAGAGAAACAGAGACAGAGAGACAGAGAGAGCACACTGGGGCAGGGAGACAGCACAGTTGCAAGTGAATTGTGGCTGGCTACCTAGCTGTTGCTCTAGGACACCCCTGCAATCTGCCTAATGGTCAGCTATCTGTTGTGGGTAGAGATGAAGCCCTGACATGCAGAAAAGAGGCTCCTCTGTGAGGTGAAAACTGAACCAGAGGCCTGGTGGGCTGTCAGGGCCTGCTGTTCAGTTTTCTTTATCCAAAGTCTTCTGTAGTACTCCAGTTCTCAAGCCCTAAGTATAGAGAGGCTGAGGTGGTGGGTGAAAATACAGCCACATGCTGATGTAGGAAGTCTGCCATCAATGGGGGTCCACATTCCAGGTGAAACTATGGCCCTGGGGAGCCTTCCTTCACCATTGTAAAAATGACTGCCTTCAAATGACAGGTGATCTGGGGAGGAGAATGATGTATCAGTGGGGTCTGACAGCACTGGATTGTACAGGGTTCATGTTCAGACTGTAAAGTGCCTGTCTCAAGAGGAAGGATAGAGATGCTGAGATCATGCTGATAAGCCCTGCATCCCCAAGGAGAATTTAACTTTGGATCCTCAGGCCAGAGATTTTGGTCAGGAGCCCCCGATGTGATGTTCTGGTGAATGTGAAGGGGGAGACAGAAATTGCCCTTAGAGTGCAGTACAGAACATTCCCTGCTGAGGCCAGAATCTCAGCCTGCGAGACCAAATCTTTTAGGTTCAGACTCCATTTTAGAGAACCTGACCTAAGGTTGAACTCGAGTTAACTAACAAACTGGCACCTAGCACCAGTCACAAACTGGCTACCCCCAACAAGGCCTGCGTCTATCACCAGTTTCCAAGTTATCCCCCAACAAATGTGCACCTCCAGGTTATAAGCCTGCCTGCCCCTGACACTTCACTTCCTGACAACCACCAATCAGGAGGAAAACAGAAGTTAAGTTTATGGTTTGGCTCCCAACACCAGCCAATTATGTTAAAGGCCATAATGGCTACCCCTATCAGATGTGTACCAGGCTAGATACCACCTTCTGGCCTCTATAAATGCCTAAAACTGGGCTCGGGGCCTCTCCCGTTCTGCTGTGTCAGAGATGGTGGTGTGGCCCAAACTCAAGCTTAACTAAAGAGACCTTATTGGCTCATTAGTGTTCTTTTGGGGTTCACGAACGTTTCCTGGCACAATAAGCCTTGGACATTTGCTGCAGAAAAGTCACTGTGGTAAGCCCTGGTTACCACGTGTGCAAATTAAAAGACTTGGCTTTTGTGGGCAAATCATTTCCCCTGTTGGGTTGCTTTTCTTATATGTAACAGTGGGGTCAAGGGATGGGGGGATTGGGGGTGGGGAAGGACTGAAATCCCATGAGTTCGTAGAGAAGAGCATCTGACATCGAAAGAACACTTTGTGACTGAAAAAAAAAAAAACTCTTTGATATGGACAGACACCCCCCCCCCCACACACACACACATCAATTCATAGATTGAAGCTCTAAGCTCCAGTGAAAATGCCTGGGAGATTTCAGTGGTAAATAAGGTTAAATTAAATAATAAAATTGATGTTTTAGGAGTGGTGGCCTAAGAAGAGTTGGAATCTAGGCACTTGGGAGACTGAGGCAGGAGGATTGAAAGTTTTACAGCCCTGGGATATATACAAAGATCTTTTGAAAGAAAAAAAGAATTGAAACCAGAGTACCAAGACAACAAGTCAAACAATTACCTCATTTCCAACAAATAGTCAGAGGAAAGGCTGTGTGAGGACAAGAGAGAAGGTGGCCCAGATATAGATCAAAGGGAAAGCCATTATCAGACATCACCTTTCTCACACCTTGATACTGGACTCTCAGTCTCCAGACTTTGAAGTCACTCTTCTTGTTGTTTAGGTGGTTCAGCGATGGCACAGTATAATGCTAATTTCATAACCACTTATTTTATTCATATTATATACAGTCACTGAGTAGCTCCTCCCACGTGGAATTTAACTAAGACTTCCAATGATGACATAGATTGTAGTGTCTATTACCATATCTAGACCATCTCATTTATTGAATGCTTGAAAAGATGGATAAATTAAGCCTGGAGGACATTGCTTATAAAAGTCCAAATGTTATTTCCAAAGTGTAAACCAATCGCTTTTTATTTTCGCAAATTCCACTGGAGAATAAACTTTTATGCACTAAAAGCGAGGAGGTTTGAAGAGTGTTTCTAAAGGATGCTCGGCATTTAAATTAAAAATTCTTTAACATTTCCAAAGGAGGGAGACAGAGAATCCCGGTTAACATTTAATGAAAGAGATTCGAAATTCATGCCTGGAGATGAAAAGGAAACAGAAAGAAGAAACCTCAATATGTCTAAAGTTAGAAGACTGAAGATTGGCTGGATGCTGTGAAGATCCCTTTCAATACTGAGATGCCTTGATTCACTGACACCATCCAAATCTGCCATGAACTCAGCTACTCTGGGTGACCTGGATACTCTTCACACTGGCTGGCTATAGGTGAAATATTATCACATGTTGGTAACATCATTTAAGAACATTGAAGTCACTTGTGGGCAAAACCGTGACCATACTGCTTAAGCCAGTGCCAGCCGCAGTTCTGGTTGGAGCAGGTTCAGGATGACCAGTAGCGTTGACTTGTAGACCAAAGAAGGAAGAGGGGGTGGATAAACTAAAGAGTGACTCACGCAAGTCCCCAGCAAATCTAGCAATCTCAGGAGAAAAGGGACTGTAGTTTATGTGGGGAGAAATTAGGCTTAGATGGATCCACTGGAGATCCTTGGAGTAATGGGGCAAGAGTGCTGGTGAGAGGATCCAAGACACAATATGTTTAGACTTTCTAAAGTCTTTCATGGGACTTCTCAAAAAAAAAAAAATCACTGTGGACGGAAACCTAGATTCTCAACGTGACTTCGCCCCTGGATACAAGGCTGAGGACTTTATATTCATTATCCAGAGTTCTGTTTTGAATGTCTTCGTCAGCCTTCCATTGTGAAGTCACTCGACTTATAAAGAGAAAAGTTTTATTTTAGCTCATAGTTTTGGAGATTCCAGTACAAGATTGAGAAGCCTCAGGGTTTGGGCCTCTGCCATGGGTGGAATATCAAGACGGATTTGAGACTAGACCCCCCCTCTCACTGACCTAAAGGCCCCACTGCCTAAAAGTTCACCACTGAGTATCAGTGCCTCTCTGGGAACTAAGCCATTCATATGGTCCTTATCCAAACCATAGAAAGTGTGTACCTTAAAAGTTCCTATGTGTAGAAAACTAAACCTCATGATTCACGTGTCAATGGAGTAGAACTTTGGGTAAATAATTAAGAGGAAATGAAGTCATGCAAGTGGGGGCTCTGTGATGGTATTAGAAGAAGGAAGATCCAGGAATACACTGCATAGCCTCTCCATGAAATACCCTTCACATTATGGTCCAACAAGAAGGACCTCACCAAATACACTCACCATGCTGAGACTTCCCAGTCCCTAGACTTCATATTAAGTAACCCTCCTTCTTTATAAATTAGCTCGTCTCTGTTCCTCTGTCACAGTAATAGAAAATGAACTAAGTGGCTTAACAGTTATTTAATAGTAGGGCATTTGAATAGCATACATAAGGTCCTGGGCCCAATTCTTAGCACTGGAAAGACAGAATACGATATTTAGCGTCTTGATATAAATCGTAGAACACAGTAATCTCCCAATAAATGTTAGTGGGTGACTTAATTCTCACACCTCTCTGGAACGCTTATAATTACTGTCTTTCTTTTTATTTCCATTAGGGTAGCATACAAAAAATGGGATCTGTTGTGATGTCTGCATACATATTTACTATATTCGCACCCTCCAAGGCCACCCTTTACAGCTCTCATGCCCATCCTGCAGGTGCTCCTTGCTTATTTGGCTTCCTCCATAGTCATGAGAACATGGGTGGCTTAGCACAGTTCAACTTCTCCCACTAAAAATGGCACTAACATGTTTTACTCCTTAACTTATACCGTTAGTACTTTCTCATCTGCCCCTGTTTTGACTTGCTTTCCTTATCTCCTTGCTCCTAAACCCAAAGTTTTTTCCATTTAATGGTCTTTCAAGTTGACCCTTATTTTCTGCTCTTCCGTTGCTGGGATGCCGTGTCTCAGTCTGACTCCTAGGACAACAGCCCTGCTGTAGATCCTCAGTCTCGCCATCCCTGTATCCCCAGTCCCCTGTATAAGTTAATTCACTACAATACAATATCTATCCTACGTGATTTTATGCTAGGTTTGGAGGTGACACTCTCTGCACTCAGGGGATGCATTACAGAAGACCCCCAAGCATGACAATTCCCCAAGCAGAAAAGTAAACAGAGAGTGGAAATGACTTTGAAATGTACAGACAGAAGCATTCCTTCAGGAATACATCCTGGCACAAGGCCCGCCTGACATCCGTATTCACGGAAATAAGAGATACAAGCAGTGAAATCACTCGGTTTACAGACGGCTCCGATATCTTTCCAAGGAGTGAAGTGGAAGCTGATAGAGATGAACTGTACAAAAGATCAAGCAAGCTGTCAGAAAAGGGGCTGCGCGAGGCAACGTGTGCTGCAGTGCTGGCCGCTGCCAGCAGATGCATTTAGGGAAATGCATTCCTGCTTATTTATAGGATGCTGAGATCTGAGCTGCCAGACCTCAACAAATATTTGCAATTTTTGGAAATAGGTATGTGCTAGGTGCTGCAGACCAGAGAGAGAGACCCTGGAGACAGAAGATCCTCTCAGACACCCTAAGAAATGCTCGAGAGTTCAATGGAAGAAAACACTATTTATATTTCAAGCCAGCTTTAAATTATTCATGGGATTTTGGTAAATCGATGTTTATAAGAGAAGTGAAAATTCCAGGAAGACAAAAACATAAAATATCAAAGCAAAACAACTTAGCACATTTTCCCCAGACCGATGACGGTCCAAATGTTATACACAGGAGATGTAGCAGGAAATAGGGGCAGCGGTTCTCAACCTGTGGGACGTGACCCCATTGACAAACCATTATTTTGAGAAAATATCTATGTTACGATTCATAACAATAGTAAACTTGGAAAATATCTAAATTATGATTCATAACAGTAGCAAATTACAGTTATGAAGTAGCGACAAAAATAATGCTATTTTTTCTGGGGGGGGGGGGGGGCGATCACCACAACAGAGGAACTGCATTAAAGGGTTAAGGATAAGAAGGAGAATATCTCAGAAGATAGTTCTAGAGGATTTCCTAAAGTGTGATCCATTATTTACTTTTTAAAATATTTATTTATTTATTATATACACTGTACACTGTAGCTATCTTCAGACACACCAGAAGAGGGCATCAGATCTCATTACAGATGGTTCTGAACCATTGTGTGGTTGCTGGGATTTGAACTCAGGACCTCTGGAAGAGCGGTCAGTGCTCTTAACCACTGAGCCATCTCTCCCTCCAGGCCCATCCTTCAATTTTTAAAAGTGAGCTAGAAAATTCCTCTGTTGTTCAAGGAATTCTTCCTATCACTTCATCTGACTCGGGCATTTTTCATTCCTTATATATGTGTAGCAAAGAGAATCCAGCAAAAGGTCAATTCAGTAGTTGGTATTTGGAAGGTAAGGATGAGGAAGAGTATTATGGTCTGGATTGCCCTCCCTCATTCATAGATCCTTATCCCCAGAAAGTGCTAGAAACATTTATTTATCCGTCATTTACTAATTTGTTTATGAGACAGAGTCTCATAAGGTTGGCTTCAAACTCATGAACCTCCTGCCTCGTGTCTCCTGAATGCTGGGATTGTGGGCACGTACCACCATAACCAGCTTGGGTAGAATCTTGACAGGGATGCATAAATTACAGAGAGGACTCCTTGGGGAGTGGGGTTGGTAACTGAATATGATTTGAGCTCTTACAAGAACAGGCACAAAGCAGAGAAGACCAAGGAGTAAGCTGGCCTCTGGAAGCACTGAAGAAGAAACTCGCCTCAGTCTCTGGGAGCAGAGCTCTGAGAAAGTAACGCCACAAGATCTGTTTTAGTTTTGGTATGGCATCCTGAGCAAGCTAATGCAGAGAGGAAGGGGAAGACAAAGAGAAGTGAAAGGGAAGAAGAGAGGTGGATACCGAAGGCAGGGAAAGAGGACTATCCGACCTCCAGGAGGTGCTCCAGGAGGTGGGAGGTGACAGTCTAGTTCAGGACCTGGAGAGCATTGATTTTGTGAGGTTTGAGTCACTGTAATGTCATGGTACCCAGGAAAGATCAGAGATTCAGAAACAAAAAGGGCAGATCAGCATCCATGCTTTGAAGTGCTGGGAAGACGTGCACGTGCGCGCGCACACACACACACACACACACACACACACAGAGAGAGAGAGAGAGAGAGACAAACACAGACACACACAGACACACACACAAACACATACACATAGACACACACACAGACACACACAAAGACACACACAAAGACACACACAAAGACACACACAGACACATACACACACACAAACAGACACACACAAACACATACACACACAGACACACACAGACACATACACACACACAAACAGACACACACAAACACATACACACACAGACACACACAAACACATACACACAGACACACACACAGACACACACACAGATACACACACAGAGTCACACACAGACACACACAGACAAACACACAGATACACACACAGACACACACACACACAGACACACACAGACACACACACACAGACACACAAACACAGACACACACACAGACATGCACTAGGTAAATTTTATTTTTTAAAAACCATGTCTACTAACAAAATACAATATGGAAAAGGGCACAAAATACAGTTTTAAAAGGCTAAATATGAAACTATTATACCATGAGCTAATTATAGTAGCTATAAGCATATAATGTTTCAAAGTTATGAATATTCACAGTTTCTTTCCCTGCTCCACCCTATTCCATGAAGAGTAATCCAGGCTTGGATATTCTCACTGGATATCCCTAAACTTCAGTCTCACCATAGGAGGGGGAAGCTATGTGACTAATGCCATTTTCTAGATGAAGGAGGTAAAGTGTAGAAACATTGAACCAAGAACCAATGGAAATAAAGCAAAAATCTCAGGGCAGCAGAGAGGAGAGAAAAGATCTCAGCTCAGAAAGGATTAGATGCTGGGTAGAGTGATGCTCCAGGACATGTAATAGATATTTATTAATGTTTCCAGTAGAATCAGGTAAGGATTGACAAGGCTTTCAACTATTTTTGGTACCTGGTTGCATGGAACTTGGGAATTACCTATTCATGCATCTGTACAAAGAATAATGTGAAAAGGAAAAAGCCAAAACATTACATGGGGTAGACTCTGCATCGATGCTTTTATGAAAGTTTTGAATAAAAGTGTGCTCTTTGTGGGGATAAGGCCTCACATGGGGATACAGTCCCATCTGCTCAAGAAGCTGAGGCAGAGAATTGCTCCAGCCCAGACTGGTCAAATATAATCAATCAGTCTTCAATTCAAGAACAGGTAGGGGAGATGGGGTGTCTTTTTTGTTGTTGTTGTTGTTGTTAGGGTCTCATTATATAGCCCAGAATGAACTTAAATTCACAGTCATGCTTTCTCAGCCTCCTGAGTACAAGGATAAACTACTGTCAGGGCAGGCGTCCTTACATAAGATGAACACATTACCCAGGTAAATTGGATGTGAGGGATAAATGTTCTTAAAATGTCTGTCAGGACCGGGGATACAGCACACATTTAGAATGAATGAGACTCAGGTTCATTCTTCAAAGAGGAGGAGGAAGATAAGGAGGAAGAAAAGGAAGAGGAAGAGGGTGGGGGAGATGATGGCACCTGGTTGTAAAGAAAGAGTTGGGTGAAAGAAGGAGGAAGGCCTAAGGTATTCTTGGAGGAAAGAGACTGTCACTATGGCAAGATCTAGAGAGTTGGACAAGTTTGACAGCAAAGGTTCCTGGAGGATTTACTGTTTGACAGCATTTCTGATGATTTGCATGTTCGGGGACAGAAGGAATTCTATGGTATGACCTTTAATTAATTTGGAAATAATTTCCACATGGTCCAAATCACAGTAGTTGGAAACCAAGTGGTAATTCCCCTGGCCCAAGTTTTAACTGTGTCAAGCATCTGACTGTCCAACAATCAAAAGTTAGGGATCATAATAAGAACAATAAATGCTGAAAGGCTGACTTCTAAAAAAGGACTGCTGACTCGGGATGTGAGTTGGAATCTGGAAACTTGAATTGGATTTAGATTTGCTCATAAAATGCCAAGATTTCGCACGTTAGGGGAAAAGACACCATAAACAGAATTAGGCATACTTTTTCATCTGAGATATCAACGGACTGAACTAACATCCAAAGGCTGAATTGAAGAACACCCAAGAGGTCCCATTAATTCTGAGACGCAGGATGAAATATAAACTAAAGAAGGTGAGGCTGTGTGGGATAGTCCCCAGTCTTCTGTGAAGTATCAAGGATGAGTGTCACGATTGCCTATCCCATGATGCTCTCTGTAGGACTGGGGTTAGCTTAGAGGTGGTATTAAATACTTCTTGAATCTTCAAAGTCTCAAAGATCTTTAATGTGGGAAGTTGGTGAAGCTACTGAAGTATTAAATTTGGGCTTTGACAGGTAAAGACACACCTATCATAGAGGCCTCAGCCAGCAAGGGCTGTCAGATAGAAACCTAAATATAATTTTCTCAGACTTCCTTCAAGGGAGCCTGGAGTACATATTTGGAAAAGGTTATGAAGGGGAAGTGATGAATGCAGAATGCTGTGGTTAATTAATGAAGCGTAAAATTGGAAAGAGATATTAACTTGTCAAGGAGTAAATGAAGACAAAAGGCTAGATATGTACAAGAATAGCCGGAGTGTATATCAGGCAAGGGAAGCAGATGGCAGGTGACACAGGTCAAGACGATGGTTAGCTGCTATTTCTCTGACTCTGGTGTCACAACTCTGCTGTGGAGTTTTGAGGTACATCTCTCCCAGCGTGTGAGCAGAGGACACACTAGAGGAGAAGGCTGTTTGGTCACTCGCTGCCACATAC
The DNA here is from genome assembly GCF_021556685.1 of Rattus norvegicus. NCBI lineage: Eukaryota > Metazoa > Chordata > Mammalia > Rodentia > Muridae > Rattus > Rattus norvegicus. The sequence goes on from NC_141544.1 coordinate 76,871,077, forward strand.
AAATTGTTCAAGGAATGCAAAGCAAGGACAAGGTAACAAGTTCAAGAAGGAAAAAAAAAAAAAACCACAATGTCAAGCCAGGTGTGATGCTGGCACACGCCTTTAATCCCAGCACTGGGGAGGCAGAAGGAGGAGGATCTCTGAGTTCGAAGCCAGCCTGGTCTACAGAGTGAGTCCAAGATAGTCAGGGCTACACAGAGAAACTCTGTCTCAGAAAAACAGAGACAGAAAAGCCACAATGTGAAACACTGTGGAGAATGGAAAACACAGGCAAGGGAGGAGTCAGTGAGTTGGGGGTCTACTAGGAAGTGACTGTCAAGTTCCAACACAACTGTTCTGGTTTCTCACCGCTGACTCAAAATTTTAAACATAGAGCAAGGAACTTTTTTGTAAAAGATATGCTAACTAGTTATGAAATAATGCTTTAGCATATGCAGCTGAAATCCACGTGATTCTTGCCTAGGACAAGAGGCATACACTTTCTATTTTATTAATTCCTACATGAGTTGAGGTTTTAGAATTAAAATACTTGTAGGTGTGGTGGCACCTGCCTATACACTTAGCATTTGAGAGGCAGGGGCTGTAGGATCATGAATTTGAAGCCATCCTGAGAGAAACACACACACACACACACACACACACACACACACACACACACACACACACACACACAGACACAGAGAGAGAGAGAGAGACAGAGAGACAGAGAGAGAGACAGAGAGAGACAGAGAGAGAGACAGAGAGACAGAGACAGAGAGACAGAGAAACAGAGAGACAGAGAAACAGAGAAACAGAGAGACAGAGAGACAGACAGAGACAGAGACAGACAGAGAAGGGAGGAGAGGAGGTAGGGGAGAGAGAGACAGAGAGACAGAGAGAGAGACAGAGAAACAGAGAGACAGAGAGACAGAGAAACAGAGAAACAGAGAGACAGAGACAGACAGAGACAGACAGAGAAGGGAGGAGAGGAGGTAGGGGAGAGAGAGACAGAGAGAGACAGAGAGACAGAGACAGAGAGAGACAGAGAGAGAAAAAGAGAGAGGATCAAATTAGAAGAATTCTATTGACATAAAGGTTAATTTTAAAATTCTGGTATGTCTCAATTTTAATGAAAGAGGCCAAAATGGTAAGAGATAGAAGTTAACAGAACTTAATTCAGAACCAATAAAGTAACCAATAAAAACCACAACTTAAATCCAGTCACCGTGATGACCAGGACCACAGAAGCCCATTTTACACATCAATTTTTGTAACCTCAGTCAATCCAAACATGACCACAATTCTCCTCATGAACTGTCCTGTCTCCAGACTTCCTCGTTCGGTGTCATATTTGACCCCTCCCCATCTATAGCCAGTGAAATACAGTTCTTCCCCGATGTTTATTAAGGAATATCTCAGCTCTCCTCAGCAGGCTGCAGGTGATTGTGGGAACTTATCCCAGAACCTCGTCTCTTGTTTTTATGACCAGCACCTGCTATGGATCAGTAGACATTTTATGACGGAGATCTGTTAGAGTCTACAGTTGTGGTTTCACAGATTTTATGGCACGTGACTCGTACTTCAAAACGACCTTAAGAAGGGATGTAATCACACGAAGCAGAATGCAGCACCGTAGTCATGGAAACAACAGGTAGTAAGTACCTTATACCTCATACTTGCAGAAGAGTTGCACTATATATTTTCCTTAAAGGTCAGATTTTAAACCTACTCTGCCCCTGATAAAGTCCTATGAAAGAGGTAATGGCCCCACTGATGCCCATACAACTACAGACCAGGCTATGACAATGCGCCGAGGTTTGCATGTTGAAGCTGCTCCTGGGTAATGTGCGCCTGCGAGGACGCTGGAGCTCCCAGTACACCCCATTTACCACACGTTATGTGGCTATGATCTTCTCACTGTTCCAGTCTTCCCAGAAAACGTAACCTGTACCGCCTTCATTTAGCCTAGCTCAGCGGTTCTCAAATTTAGTTTACATAGGAATTTCGTATTGTGGGTAGCATACACAGGACCACATATCCTATACTTTATAGGCGATTAAAGAGATTTTCGGAGATAACTTCATTTGCGTTTATTTTTTTCATATTTGGTCATTTCATAGCCGCTTTGGTCCTCTGTGTGATAGGAGATTTGGCTCTATTAGAGAAAACTGTCGGGAATATAATTGAGGATTTCCTGTGCCATCTGAATAAGGAATTGGAGAACTCTCTGTGGGCCAAATGCCCTCTCAATCCTCCCACGCTGGCGTATAATAAGCACCACGTTGGCATTTATAAAACCCATAGGTGCCATGCTTCCTATTTTCCTGGAGAAAATAGAGTCCTGTTGCTAAGCAGACCGGCAACTTGAGGAGAGAACTAGAGATTCTGAGATTTAACTCTAGGGGCTCAGGAAGAGAAACCCCCGAAGTGCTTGGGCAGGCTGAGATAAGCGACTGTCTCAGAATCAAGGCCAGACTCGGCCTTGCTTCTTTCTTTCACAGGGAGGGGCTGAAATGCTCTTTTCTGACTGGGAAACTATCTTGCCCAAGCAATGCCTCCCAGTGTCATCAAAGGAAAGGTTAACTGTGAAGAGAGGGAAAAACTAAGAGTCATTGTCCTGAGAGTAGCACACTGAGGTTACTTGGGAGAGTTTATCTACACGCTAGAATCCCTGCCTGCAAAGAAGTTCCTCAGGCTTCCGGTAACCTGAGATAATGATGACTTCTAAGTAACCTGTTGGTTCTTAAGTCACTCTGCCCCGACTCCTCCCTCCACACCCATGCTTCCCTTTCTCCTGACCTCTGTCTCCTGCTGGCTCACCCATTCACTTTGACCATCTCACCCATTCAGAGGTCAAACAGGATCTCAGAGAATGAGCGCAGATTTTACGGCCCTTGCCAGATAAGTGGGAAGATGAAAACGTGAGGATGTTCTGCCGTGTTAATTCTCAAGTTTCAGAGACAAAGGGGAAAGCGTGACCCAGGTAAGGAGGATCAGGTAAAGGCAGGATGCTCTGTGTGTGTGTGTGTGTGTGTGTGTGTGTGTGTGTGTGTGTGGTTGTGTGCGAGCACGTGCTTCACGAGTCTGTTCTACTTAAGGATGAAGCAGGGACAAGCCAAAAGTTCTTATTTATGTGGGGCCTGAATCTGCAGGGTTTGGGTTAGAGAGCTGGAGCAGGGCTGACTTTTTCTCCAGTTGTCTGAAAGGAGATGCACAGTTGGGTTGGGGTGGGAGGAGCGAGGGGGGAAGGAAGGGCATTTGCTAGACCACAAAAAGGCCCCCAGTTCTAGCTACCCAGAAGGCTGATGTGGGAAGTTCCCAAGTTCAAGATATGCCCTGCTACAGAGTGAGTCTGAGGCCACCCTAGACAACTTAGTGAGACTGTCTCAAAATGAAAAATAAGAAGAGAGATAAAAAGATAGCTTAGTGTTAGAGCCCTTGCCTCGCACATGTGGAATCCTAAGTTCAATCCTCAGTACCAGAAAAAAGAAAGACACACAAGGTTAAAGGTCAATTATTTTGTGGGGGGAAAAATCCCAGTTTAAAAATGACTGAAGTAGATAATATTTCAGATGCATTTTGACCACCTGAATGCTTCCATTTCTGGCCTTGGTGGACAGGGGGTAGCCTTGAAAGTGTATTCCTAGGCCTTTCCTTGGAAAGGTATTTAATCTCTGGTTCAACCTGAGTAAGCGATATGTATCCTCATCAGCCATGAATAAACAGTTTGGAAATGCAGGGACTGTCTCCTTCATCGAGGACCTGAGGGGGTGCGGGGGTGCCTTTCATCCTACCCAGCCTAGACTAAGTCTCTGGCCGACGTTCCCTCCACACTCTTGACATTCACCCTGCGCTAAGCCTGATTCCCTGCCCCTGGCTGGACTGCAGCTCCTCCTGCCTTGTTTCCAACTCTTTCAGGTTCCCAGGAGGCGCCTGGGTGCCCAGGAGGATGGGAGCCCATATTCTTAACTCTTCTCAGTTCTCGGTGGTGTCTGGGTGCCTTGGAGTTTGAGAACCACAGCCTCCATCCCAGCCCTGCCATTTCTCACCTGGAGAAATATGGGCTGGGACCCCTATCTTAGACTGCATTTCACCTCCCCTGAACGGTGTGTTGGTGTCCTAGGAGCCTAACACCCCAGCAGTGAAGAAGGAATGCAGACCCACTGTGGTGGTTTGCATATGCTTGGCCCAGGGAGTAGCACTATTAGGAGGTGTGGCCTTGTTGGAGTAGGTGTGGCCTTGTTGGAGTAGGTGTGGCCTTGTTGGAGTGGGTGTGGCCTTGTTGGAATAGGTGTGTCATCTGAGCCTAAGATCCTCACCCTAGCTGCCTGGAAGTCAGTATTCTGATCCTGGCTTCCTTTGGATGAAGATGTAAAACTCTCAGCTCTTCCTGCACCATGCTTGCCTGGATGCTGCCATGTTCCTACCTTGATGAAAATGGACTGAACCCCTGAACCAGTAAGCCAGCCCCAATTAAACATTGTCTTTTATAAGACTTGCCTTAGTCATGGTGTCTGTTCACAGCAGTAAAACCCTAAGACACTCACATACCTGAGGCAGCAAAGAATGTGACAGAAGTTTGTCACTATAAGACTTTATAGGCAAATCTTTCATTCCTATACCAGATATCAGCAATCTCTCTTTAATGATATCAGTATTAAAGATGTTTTCTATATTCTGTGATAAGTGAAGGTTAACAATAAAAACCTATGTGCATACAAGTAGTTTGACCAGCCCATAACTAAGTCTGAACCACATCCTTGCCTATCTACATGGCATTAAACAAAACAAACAAACAAAACAAGAATATGCTTTGCTTTCCTTGTTCTATATACACACACACAGACAGACACACACAAATACATATACATACACAGACACACACAAACACATATACACACACAGACACACACACATACACATACAGAGACACACACAGAGACACACACATAGACACACACACAGACATACACACACAGACACACACAAACACATATATACACACAGACACACACAGAGACACACACAGACACACACACAGACATACACACACAGACACACAGACACACACACAAACACACACATAGATACACAAACACAGAGACACACACACAGAAACACACAGATACACACACAGACATACACACACACACAAACATATACACACAAACACACACATAGATACACAAACACAGAGACACACACACAGAAACACACACAGAGAGACACACACACATACACACACACACACACACACACACACACACAATCAGTGCATTTGAAGATCCTTACTCAAATATGAGTCACAAACAGATATTTCAGCACTTACTTTAAAAAGGATTCTAAGTTTTCAATAACTTTGGCCCCAGTCTAAGCACTATTGTTGAAGGCTTTGAATACATTGGGTGTTTCAGTGTAGGGGGGCAGGTTACCTGGTTAGGATCAGGGCCAACTTCATCCCAGTTGTGGTTGATGTGGCCTTGGTCAATGGACGCAAATGGCTTGTGAGAAACTGAAGGGAGAATTCTGTATAGCCAGCTAGGGAGAACGAGAAAAACAGAAAGACACAGCTTTAGGTAATACTCTGAGGGACACAGGCTGGCTTTAGAGGTGCCATCAAGAAGTCACTCAACAGCCATCTGTGCACTTCTCAGTAGTCATTTCCTGGCCATAACTGGTCTTGTGCCTTCCGTGAGAGCCTGCACTCTTCAGGTTGAGGCTCTGGCTCCTACCTATTTGTATAGTTCCCACAAATGAAGACTTGCCTTTCCTAACACTGGAAGGGAAAAGGAAGCCCCATGAGGAATATGTACATGGAGATCCACAGAAAAGCATCATGGGATGCTAATTCTTGCTTTCCACGTCACGACAGCACATTGTAGAGAGCATGAGAGAATAATCCGGAGTGCCTTTGTTATTTGTTAAAAATACAAATCGACTTTGTCCTATAAAATGACAAAGTGATTTATGACACTGGAGAAATAATTCCATAAATTCAGACACTCCTGGAGGTGATCAGTTCTTCCACAACTTTTCCTATGGTTATTCCTTAGAGTCTGGCACTTAACACTTCTCATACATTTCCTCAGATACCTCCAACTCACATATAAGCAAAATTGGCCAACTGTTGGCCTACTGTCTTTTCCCATTAGTGATGGAGGACAGAACACATCTCACATCTTCCCCAATGAGGGGCAGTATTATAATTTCACTTTGTAGAAACACATTTTTTAAAAATTTTTCTGCAGGCGTATGGTATATATGTGATGTGTGGTCATGTATGTATGCACAGGTACACATGTCTGTTTGCATATGGAGGCCAGAGAATGACATTGTTGTCTTGCTCTGTCTCCTTTTGTACCCTTGAGACAGGGTCTTTCACTGAATCTGGAGCTAGGCTGGCAGCCTAAAAGCTGGGTCAGTCCTCCTGGTCTGTGCTCCATAGGTGCATGCAGCCAAACTGGCTTTTCATGTAGGTGATGGGGATTTGAACTCAGGCCCTCATGCTTTCACTGCAAATGCTTATGCCCTCTAAGTCATCTCTCAAACTCCAATTACGTTAGGGTTAGAAGTGAAAGATAGAATCTAATTTTTAAATACGTCCTTTATCTTGAATAAGGCTGAATAAGCTTCTGCTTACTCATTAGTCATCTGTAAATTTTTCTGTACATTAGAAAATGTAGTCTCTAGGTATAAAGCATATGCCCATGCTTTAATGTAGTATACTTATTTTACTTCCGCTGTTCTTTTCTTCCTTAAGTTTTGCTGACTGTGTACGTCAAGGCCTCAGCCAAAGGTCTCTTTTCTGGGATGAAGGGGAAAAGAGTCTGCTGAGGGAATCTTGAAGATGAGAGGAACACCATGTGCCTCTAAGTCCTTCCAGGGGTGGAGAGGGTGAGGAGGGATAAGGACCCTTCTGTGATCATGGAAGACCTGTTGTGCTCAACAAACTCCAATCCGAACTCAAGAGTGATCTTGCTTGGCTAGACACTGAGTACCTGAGCCATAAATAGGCCAAATTTGTTCCATCCTCTTCTCATTCCTCCAGCTCTCCGTCTTTATCTCCTAGGGCTGTTAAGACTACAAGTTCACTTACCTAAGACCCAGTAGGCACTCACGTACTGGACAATTATTGAACTTGTTCTCTCTTAATCATCAATTTAAACATTTCCACATCTGCTGTCTCAAGAGATAGGTGGCACCTCTAATAGTTTTAGTATTTATACCTAGTGCTTTTGGGGCAGTGAGTAGTGACTAGCTGAGAATTTCAGGCTGACCCTCCCATAAATGGGGCGGGACATACTTTCCTGCTAGAGGTTTGAGTGTTTATAGAAAAACTCTTGTGCATACCTTTAGGGAGTTGTAAGCAGATGGGTGAGCCATGCCTAGTGTCCCTTATTTTTCAACTGAGTTTATAAAACTCCCCAGGCTACACTCCATTGCCCTGGACAGAGATTTAATTCTGAGGCAGGGAATGTTGCCAGCCCCTTAATGAAATGCCAGCAGCTCCTTTTCAGCCTCCTGGAACAGAGCTCAGCTCCTGCTGGCCTAAGATACTGCTGAATAATGGGGGCAGGCAGCAGGCACCAGAGCCCAGGTGGCCTGCGTTTGGATGGACCGTGGAGTCAAGAACATCGTCACGGAGGCCAGGTTGTCATACTGTAGAATAGATGGGCACTGTTTGTAGGTTTCCTTATCTTGTCTAGAGGAAGACATTAAATAACAGGTAGAAACAACCTCGGATTGTCTGATTTTGTTTTGTGTCTGGTTTGCTTGGTTGGTTTGGTGCTTTGAGAACAGGGTACCTAGTCCAGGATGGCCTCCAGATTCCTCTTCTCCCCGCTCAGCCTTCGGAGTTCTGGGGTTACAGGTATTGACCACAGTAACCAGCTTCATTCTTGCTTTTTGGCCAACTATAAGAGATTGTATCCCTTCCCTCGTTTCTTCACCTACATTGTCTCTCAGGATTCAATCGAGGAAGGAAGGGGATCTGAAAGGGTAGACTCCGCGTCCAATCCCATACAACTGTAGAAGGAGCAAGGGCTTAGTCATAGGGGTCCCGCTGCCTGCGGGGCCTATTGGGTTCATTATGAAGGGAAGCAAGGCGCAGCACCTGAGTGGATCCTTGCTCTGTTGTGCTCACTGGCCTATCTGCTTCCCCGGAAGACACAGTCAGTGGGGATAAACCCACTCCAACTCTCCTCCAACTCTCCCGAGCCAGCAACATCATTCTTTATGCGTACCTGACCTGAAACCCCTACAGTTAGATGTGATTCATTCAAATCCCGACCCTGAACTACCTCCTGGCTCTTCAGCGTCTGCCTCCAACCAGCTCCATAGAAGCTGATTAGAGAGCAAGTTCGCTGAGGCGGTTTGCAGGATTAGAGCAAGCACAGGACGCGCCACACTGTGCTGACGACTGCGCTGGTCTCCAGGAAAAGCAAATTCCAAAGAGGGAAAAAGCCTGATTAATTCAAACCACAGGGGGCCATACCACGTGACCTTTCAAACACTTCCGCTTGGGTTCTCAGTTTTCTCGCAAAGAACATAATGCTTCTAGTCAGCCAGGAAAAATGTCTGAACCTTCTCTGACTATAATTTGAAACTATACAATCCTTAGAGGAAAGTCAGACCGCGGGAAACATTTCCTGTCGGCATTCTAGAGAAGCTTTGTAATGGACCCGGACGTGGCTGCTTTTGACCCCTATATAGCTGTTCGCTGGTTTTCCTCTGCCAGTCACTCACTGGGAACAAGCCTGGATGCCCCTGATGTGACTCAGAACGCAGCTCATAAGGAGGAACTCGGGGAGACTGTGGCCAGGGTACAATTCCCACGGACTGCAAGTTGTAACCGATCTCGTCATATACCTTCTCTTATTGGTGTTCCGTGGACAAGTGAAGGCCGATCCCGAGAGCTGCTCAGCGTAGAGATTGTAGGGGCAGATCTGAGGATTATTCTAAAACAAAGGAGGCAATACGTGGTATCATCCCAGTGCCCAGAGCATCCTATCTTCCCATTAACCAGTGCAGCAAGCGGAGATCTTGGCCTAAATAGGGAAGACTCTGGACCACTACACATAAATTCCCATGCATAGTTAGAATACCTTTGGGACTCCCCCAATGAGAGGAGTGATACAGGCTTATTGTGGAAAATTCATAATGTTTATGACGGCCCATTACCTTGCCAACCAAAGAGACTCAATGTTAATGTCCGGATATTTCTGTTCTTACTTCAAAAAACGGAGGGCCTATAATAACCAGGGGTTTTTCTCTTGAAAAAGACACACTCTGTCATGAGCATTTATTTTATTTTGTTTTGAGACAGGCCTAGAGAGCTCAGCCTGCTCTCACATTTGAGATCCCTGTTTCCACCTCCCGAGTGCTGGGATTACTGGTGTATGCCACTTTGCCCAGTCTATAGAAACTTTGCATACCATGAAATAACCACCAAAAAGTTTTGAAAATAAACCCGTTTACTGTAGTTTTTTTACTACCACAACTGTGCGTATATTTCTCAAGAAACTTATTTTCTCATCGTAGCTCCTCCTCCCCCAAAAATCCTAGACTTTGGGGTATATCCTGGAAGACTTGTAGTTAATCTCACTAATTTAGGTTGGGCCCTTTACTGTGGCTAATCGCCAATGTTAATCCAGGTTTATTATTTGTATTGTTACTATGCTGCAACTCCATCGTCCTAATGATCTCGGAAATGGGACAGTTCACCGGCTGAATTCGGAGAGAAGTGTCGGGTCGAGTTATTGGGCCTGTGGTTGTGCCTTCTAGGTTTACGGTTTGGAGTGCACCAAACGTTCCATTTATTCTTACCTGTCCTTTCGGCAGGGAGCCTGGGCAGCGAGGATCCTCTGAAGCACACTCATTCCCAAATCCAGAAATGTACTGCATGCGACAGAGACACAAATTTCATTGTTACTGAGCTGTACTTATTTATTTGTATGGGTGTGTGTGCATGCTTGTACTCATGCATGCATACATGTTTACATGTGTGGAGGTGAATATATCGCGTAAGTGAAAGCCAACAGTGATGTTGAGTATCTTCTTTCTGAGCTGGAGGCTCACCCCTAGGCTGGCTAGCCAGTTTGCTTCAGGACCCGCCAACTCTACCTCTCCCAAGCTGGTGCTTTCTGAGGATCCAAACTCTGGTCCTCACACTTGAGCTGTAAGTGGTCGACCTGCTGGGCCTTACCCCCAGCCCCTTATAGGATTTAAAGAGCATTTTTACAACATTGGCATTCTACACAGGCAAGAATAGCTACAAGGGCATGTATCTGTGTCTGATGCTGAACCATTTAGGAAATAAATATGTGTTGCATGCATTTTAAATATTTACAGTTAAACCAGAGGATTTCTGGGTATTCCACAGACTTTTCTACCCTTAACTGTTCCTTTCTGGTTTTATAAGCTTGCTTTTTAATGATCCCATTTCAAGAATAAGCTCTTTAATTTCGGTTCTATCTGGAAATTCCTGGGAGGGAGATGACTTGGGCATCATTTTGACTCTAAATCAGAAGTAACTTACTAGCTGTACATTGCAACCCCTTTTCCCTCTGCACACCCTAAAACAAAGAACCAAACAAGAAAGCAAAACCCCAAAACTGGAAGGAGATGGTATGGGGATTTAAAGTGACAGGAACATGTTTGTTAGAAAACTCCTTCCATGGGTGCCAACATCATCTGGGGGTACCTATAGTGTGTGTGTGTGTGTGTGTGTGTGTGTGTGTGTGTGTGAGAGAGAGAGAGAGAGAGAGAGAGAGAGAGAGAGGGAGGGAGGGAGGGAGGTGTATTTGCATCTGTGTGGATACAAGAAAAAAAGGGTTAAGGACAGATAGAGAGGCTTTCTCAGATGTTTCAGCCTAGAATCTTTTCAGAACAACGCAATAGAGCCTACCATGGTTGCCATCTCTTAGGTTTATAACACAGAGGGGGGAGATTAAGCTTCTCAACAAGGTAACTTACAGGGATCCCCTGAAAAATTTAAAACTCCTATGGTAAAGACTGCTTTACTGTTGGTGATTGGTAAAGACCTCGGTTATCAGGTTAATGGCCCACAGACCACTGAACTAGGGACCGTGTAACTGCTGGTTTGAATGAAGTTGACCCTATTTCTTGGAAAAGGAGTACACAGCTGACATTTATATGCTGGTCTACAAACTGCGAGAGCCATGGTGGCTCTGCACTTCAGTCACCCCAAGTCTGCACATCTTAATTCCCTCTCTGGAAATTTATTTACAAAATGCTTATGACCCTTTGGGCAATTTGAGGCTGAACGGCAGATTCCACACCATCTTGACCCAGTTACTGCTCATCCATTGTGACCCAAGACTCATTCCTGAAACGCTTAGCACACCTGACTGTCACCTGTCTGTTGTTTGTCTGTCTTTGTCTCTCTTCTTTGTCCTTCCTTGGTTCCTGAAGGTTGGGTCTATGCCAGTTTCATCTACCTCCATGTGCCCTGTGTCTTGGCCCATGGAAGCTATTCAGTGGGAGTTTCTCACCCAGGAGGAGTCCTCAGACTACACGATTGTCATGGTGAGTGGGACTCGACCTCCCTTTGCTCTAACTCGGACAGGAGTTGATTTTTAGCCTCGGATAAGAGGGCACAGCCATACTGGGTGAGTGAAATACCACCATATGAGCGCAGTTTTTAAGAGATGTAAGAAGGATGGGTGTGGGTGGAGGGTAGGCCCTTCAAAGTTCTTGG